>NC_037338.1:50262222-50565253 GCF_002263795.3 Bos taurus | reverse complement strand
CTTGTCAGCTGCTCTTCTCACCCTTCTGGGGTTGGAGCCAGAGAGGAGGAAAATTCTTACATGACCAACAAGGGGGTAGTGTTGGGGAATGATTCTTGCTTCCCTAGATACTTTCTTGGACTCAGCATCTCCTCCTCTTCACCCCACCCCTGAAAACTTGTCACCAGATGCCTTGCTAAAGTGACACTCTCTTCTCTGGATCACTGTGTGTTCCATCTCCAGCTGCTGGGAATCACCAAAGGCCCACAAGATAACATGACAGAGGCCTCCCTACCCTCCCTGGGGTCAAAATTAAAGTTCTCTCATATTGAACCACCATTAATTCAGCAGCTCAGCTGCTTTTCTTTCCAGTTCAGAATCCTAATAAGCTAAAAAGTTATTAAAAGATATGACATCTTTATTTGAATAAAAGCCATGAGTGCTGACCTTCACATTCTCAGCTCAGTTTTCCCTTAGGGTACAGCATACCCAACCAGTCTTTTGATCTTACTGTTGTTTAGTCGCTCAGCCATGTCTGACTCTTTGCCACCCCATGGACTGCAGCACACCAGGCTTCCCTGTCCTTCACTATCTCCCAGAGTTGGCTCAAACTCATGTCCATTGAGTCGGTGACGCCATCCAACCAGTCTCATCTTCTGTCACTCCCTTCTCCTCCTGCCCTCAATCTTTCTCAGTATCAGGGTCTTTTCCAATGTCTCAGCTCTTTGCATCACGTAGCCAAAGTATTGGAGTTTCAGCTTCAGTATCAGTCCTTTCAATGAATATTCAGGACTGATTTCCTTTAGGATATCAGAGGCCTCCCTACCCACACTGAGGTCAAAATTAAAGTTCTCTTATATTGAACCACCGTTAAACCAGCAGCTGAGCTGCTTTCCTTTCCAGTTCAGAATCCTAATGAGCTAAAAAGTTATTAAAAGATATGACATCTTCATTTGAATAAAAAGAGGAAGCAAGAGAGTTCCAGAAAAACATCTATTTCTGCTTTATTGACTATGCCAAAGCCTATGACTCTGTGGATCACAATAAACTGTGGAAAATTCTTCAAGAGATGGGAATACCAGAGCACCTGACCTGCCTTTTAAGAAATCTGTATTCAGGTCAGGAAGCAACAGTTAGAACTGGACATGGAACAACAGACTGGTTCCAAATAGGAAAAGGAGCATGTCAAGGCTGTATATTGTCACCTTGCTTATTTAACTTATATGCAGAGTACATCATGAGAAATGCTGGGTGGGATGAAGCACAAGCTGGAATCAAGATTGCCAGGAGAAATATCAATAACCTCAGATATGCAGATGATACCACCCTTATGGCAGAAAGCAAAGAAGAACTAAGGAGCTTCTTGATGAAAGTGAAAGAGGAGAGTGAAAAAGTTGGCTTAAAGCTCAACATTCAGAAAACTAAGATCATGGCATCCGGTCCCATCACTTCATGGCAAATAGATGGAGAAACAGTGGAAACAGTGGCTGACTTTATTTTTGGGGGCTCCAAAATCACTGCAGATAGTGACTGCAGCCATGAAATTAAAAGACGCTTGCTCCTTGGAAGAAAAGTTATGACCAATCTAGACAGCATATTAAAAAGCAGAGACATTACTTTGTCAACAAAGGTGTGTCTAGTCAAAGCTGTGGTTTTTCCAGTAAGCATATATGGATGTGAGAGTTGGGACTATAAAGAAAGCTGAGCGCTGAAGAATTGATGCTTTTGAACTGTGGTGTTGGAGAAGACTCTTGAGAGTCCCTTGGACTGCAAGGAGATCCAACCAGTCCATCCAAAAGGAAATCAATCCTTAATATTCATTGGTAGGACTGATGCTGAAGCTGAAACTGCAATACTTTGGCCACTTGATGTGAAGAACTGACTCATTGGAAAAGACCCTGATGCTGGGAAAGATTGAAGGCAGGAGAAGGGGATGACAGAGGATGAGATGGTTGGATGGCATCACCAACTCGATGGACATGAGTTTGAGCAAGCTCTGGGAGTTGATGATGGACAGGGAAGCCTGGCGTGCTGCAGTCCATGGGGTCGCAAAGAGTCAGACATGACTGAGCAACTGAAGTAAACTGAACTGTGTCTGGGCCTCCAGCTCCCCTACATCTCATGTAGACCCTACTCTGACCATGCCTCCCACCAGGGCAAGCCTATCTCTCTTGTTTGCAAAATTCAAGGAGGTGTGTCACAGTCATAATTCATAATTCATAAAAAACCACTTGCATAAGTGGGTTTTTTTTTTAATTGAGGTTTAGTTGCTTTACAATATTGTGTTAAGTTTCCACTGTACAGCAAAGTGAATCAGCTATATGTATTCATGCATCCACTCTGTTTTGGATTTCCTTCCCATTTAGGTCATCACACTGAGTAGAGTTGCCTGTGCTATCCAGTAGGTTCCCATTAGTTGTCTGTTTTACACAAGGTAGTGTGTATATGTCAATCCCAATCTCCCAATTTATCCCACCCCCACTTTCCCCTTTGGTGTCCATATGCTTTTTCTCTATATTTGAATAATTTTTCTGTGCCTTCAATAATCCTGAAAAAGCTGTTAATTCCATGCACCTCACATCACTTCTAAACTGCTGGGTGAGGACCAGATCCCATGCCCTCCTTATGACTCTTAAGTGAGACACAGGTCTGGGGGCCAAGACAGGCAACCTGGATTCAAATTTCAGTTTTACAGCCAACTTGGCCTTCACCTCTAGGAGTCTTAGCTCTCCAACCTGAAAAGTGAGGTTAGATCAATCTTCAGATCATCTCCATTACAGTTTCTCTGTGTCCATCCCAGAAACAAGAGACAAAGGCAAACTGTCTAGAAATCACACAAAGAGATTCCTGGGCCAGTGCTACCCATGTGTGAGCCTCAGGTACAAGACCATCCTGTCCTCTGTGCCTTGGGCAAAATGCTGGGTGACTTTCCAAGAACCACTTTGAAAAGCCAGCCAGAGAGTGGAGCTCACAACTGCCTAGGCACCAGCAAGACTGAAAAACTACAGAGCACGGGTCCTGGACTCTCCAAAGATGTCAAGTTAGCCAGTCTCCTGAGCCCACCCCTCCTGGGTCTCAGGCCCTTTACCTCCTGGACCCCAGGTACCCATCTGCAGCTGCAGCCCTCATCCCCTTACATTCTCCATTCATCTTCATCATCCCATGGAACACTAATACAAAACTATACTCACCTACAGTGGTCTTTTTATCTTTCAACACTTTAGAGATCGTGTGCGTGCGTGCATGCTAAGTCACTTCAGTTTTGTCTGACTCTTTGTGACTCCATGGACCATAGCCTGCCAGGCTGTCCACAGGATTCTCCAGGCAAGAATACTGGAGTGGGTTGCCATGCCCAGGGGATCTTCCCAACCCAGGGATGGAACCCCTGTCTTTTATGTCTCCTGTATTGGCAGGTGAGTTCTTTACCACCAGCGCCACCTGGGAAGCCCAGAGAGCACATCAACAATTAACTACTTCTTTCCTGAGGAATACCATCTAGCATAGGGTGCAATGCAATACTCCCCTAAGGATGTCATCAGATATTGCCCCGAATGTGCCCATGCTGACCTACCTGAAAGCTGCCTTCTCCCCAGCTTCTCCCACAAAGGGACCTGTGCTCTCCTGGTTGGATGTTGCCCAAGTGTTAAGAGTCAAGATTAATGGAATTGTACTCCTCTGGATCCTTCCTCTACCCTCCTCTGTTCTGATCTGCCCTGCTCTCTGTCCCCAGGAGGCTTCACTATGCACAGCATTCCCTGGGCTCCCCACCCCCTGCCTTCCTGCTGGGTTCTGCCAGTCCTGTGGCAGGAGATCAGAAGACCAGAGGGATGTGAGGCCAGAGTATTGATTCCTCTCACTTCCCCTGTGTCGGGTCTCAACTTAGGCAGTGCTTGCGCACCTCTATGCAGGACCACAGCTCCTGTCAGCCCAAACCCCACCCCCATCCTGGCACAGCTTCTGCTCTCAGCTTTGGAAAAAGCCTCCTCCTCTTGCCAACTTAGAGCCAAAGGTGGTGAGGGCTTCTCACTGTTCCTCATCTCAGGAACAGTGTCAGACACCTACAAGGGATGGCCCAGCATGCTGAAAGACAATGGAACATCCACGGCCAAGTCCACAGGAAAGAACCATTCTAGATGCCATTAATGCTTGTGATTCATGGGAAGAGGTCTGAATAGCACCACAAGCAGGAGTTTGAAAGAAGATGATTCCAACCCTCATGGATGGCTTGGAGGGGTTGAAGACTTCAGTGGAGGAAGTTACTGCAGATGTGGTAGAAATAGCAAGGGAACTAGAATTGGAAGTGGAGTCTTTAGATGTGACTCAGTTGCTGCAGACTCATGACAAAACTTTAATGGGTGAGGAGCTGCTTCTCATGGATGAACAAAGAAAGTGATTCCTTGAGATGAAATCTACTCCTGGTGAAGATGCTGTGAAGATTGCTGAAAGGACAACAAATGATTTTGAATATTCCATAAATTTAACTGATAAAGCAGGGGCAGGTTTTAATAGGATTGACTCCAGTTTTGAAAGAAGTTTTAGCTGTGGGTAAATGCTACCAAATAGCATTGTATGCTACAGAGAAATCATTCTTGAAAGGAAGAGTCAATCCATCTGGTAGATTTTGTTGCTGTCATATTTGAAGGAATTGTTGCAATGGCCCCCATTGTTCAGCAACCACCATCCTGATCAGTCAGCAGTCACCCTGATCAGTCAGCAGGATCTTGAAGCAAGACCCTCCACCAGCAAAAAGGCTACGGCTATTCCCTGAAAGCTTAGATGACAGTGAGTATTTTTAGCAATAAGGATTTTTTCAATTGAGATATGTACATTTTTTTAAACACATAATTCTGTTAACACAATATAGTATAGGGTAACATAGCTTTTATGTACACCAGGAAACCAAAAAATTTGTGTGACTCCCTTTATTGTGATTTTAGCTTTATTGCAATATTCTGGGACCAAATTCACTACAGACTGCCTGTATTTAAAATGAGCCCTTTTAGGTCACACCTGAGTTGATGGCAACAAGTGAGTCATGGTAAGATCTTGGATATTTTCAAGGGAGAAGCTGGGCAGGCCACAAAGACGAAGCATGTGATTAGAGGGTCCCCTGCAGATCTCTAGGGAGAGGAGGGGGACTGGAGATGAGCTCAATCACATAGCCATTGACTGACTCAATTACACCTATGTAATGAAATATCAGTACCACTCTGGACAGTGGCAGTCAGGGAATTTCCTGGTTAAGGAACATACTGATGTACCAAGAGGGTGATGCAACCCAACATTATAGGGACAGAAGCTCTTGCACTCCACACCCAGACCTTCTTATTTATCTCTTCCATTTGCCTGTTCCTGAGTTGCTGCTGCTGCTGCTAAGTTGCTCAGTCGTGTCCAACTCTGTGCGACCCCATAGACGGCAGCCCACCCGGCTCCCCCGTCCCTGGGATTCTCTAGGCAAGAACACTGGAGTGGGTTGCCATTTCCTTCTCCAGTGCATGAAAGTGAAAAGTGAAAGTGAAGTCACTCAGTCATGTCTGACTCTTAGCAACCCATGGACTGCAGCCTTCCAGACTCCTCCGTCCATGGGATTTTCCAGGCAAGAGTACTGGAGTGGGGTGCCATTGCCTTCTCTGGTTCCTGAGTTGCAGCCTTTACAATAAAAATGTCATCGCAAGTGTATTGCTTTTAGAGAATTCTGTGACTCATTCTAGCAAATTATTGAACCTGAGGGCTTTGTGGGATGCTCCAAATTTGCAGCCACACAGGACAGAAGGATGAGTGGCCTGGGGACAGCCAGGACTTTCAGCTGGTCTCTGAAGCGAGGACAGTCTTTTGGGACTGAGATCCCTAATCCATGAGGTCTGAGTTAATTCCTAGTAGCTTATGTCAGAATTGAATTAAATTGTTCAATACCTAATTGATTTTGGAATGCAATCTGGGAACGGAATCAGCCAGATTAAAGGCTGGGAATCATGAAGCAGGGCAAAAAGAGAATCCAGTTTTGTACTGAGCCCAGAATTCCACCCATGGGTTGTCATTTTGGCTGTTTAGAACATTATTTGAAGGTTGCTAAAAGGTCCGTCTAGTCAAGGCTATGGTTTTTCCAGTGGTCATGTATGGATGTGAGAGTTGAACTGTGAAGAAAGCTGAGCACCGAAGAATTGATGCTTTTGAACTGTGGTGTTGGAGAAGACTCTTGAGAGTCCCTTGGACTGCAAGGAGAGCCAACCAGTCCATTCTAAAGGAGATCAGTCCCAGGATTTCTTTGGAAGAAATGATGCTAAAGCTGAAAGTCCAGTACTTTGGCCACCTCATGTGAAGAGTTGACTCATTGGAAAAGACTCTGATGCTGAGAGGGATTGGGGGCAGGAGGAGAATGGGAAGACAGAGGATGAGATGGCTGGATGGCATCACCGACTCGACGGACGTGAGTTTGAGTCAACTCCAGGAGTTGGTGATGGACAGGGAGGCCTGGCATGCTGCGATTCATGGGGTAGCAAAGAGTCGGACACAACTGAGCGACTGAACTGAACTGAACTGAATGTGAATGATTATGAAGACCAGGCCTTCCCTGAAGATCTGGGTTGTGCTGGGTCCATGCAGAGCAGTTTTCAGAGCTGGCAACAGCTACAGCTGGAGCAGTGGGTGCACACCACTATATATAAAATAGGTACCCAACAAGGGCCTACACTATAGCACAGGGAACTCTACTCATTATGCTGCAATAATCTATATGGGAAAGAATCTGAAAAAGAATAGATACATGCATGCATGCTAAGTCGCTTCAGTCGTGTCCAACTCTTTGCAACCCTATGGACTGTAGCCCACCAGACTCCTCTGTCCAAGGGATTCTCCAAGTAAGAATATTGGAGTGGATTGCCATCCCCTCCTCCAAGGGGTCTTCCCAAAATGGATCAAACCCATGTCTCTTATGTCTCCTGCATTGGCAAGCAGGTTCTTTGCCACTAGCGCCACCTGGGAAACCCAGATATATGTATGCTGCTGCTGCTGCTAAGTCGCTTCAGTCGTGTCCGACTTTGTGCGACCCCATAGACGGCAGCCCACCGGGCTCCCCCGTCCCTGGGATTCTCTAGGCAAGAACACTGGAGTGGGTTGCCATTTCCTTCTCCAGTGCATGAAAGTGAAAAGTGAAAGTGAAGTCACTCAGTCATGTCTGACTCTTAGCAACCCCATGGACTGCAGCCTTCCAGACTCCTCCGTCCATGGGATTTTCCAGGCAAGAGTACTCGAGTGGATTGCCATTGCCTTCTCCCAAAATTAAAAGAAAAATTTTAAATAAATATCGAAAATATCTAAAAATTTACCATTAGCCAAGGGTTTTTATTATTTCAAACCACTCATTTCATTGTGAAAATACAGAAAAAAATAATTACAAACCTTATAGATGGGAAGGCAAATGTGACCTGATCAGAAATCAAAGACTGACAAGAATTTTTGAAAAACTACTATTTAAATATTTACCATTGGTTTAATGGCAGAAAGTGAAGAGGAACTAAAAAGCCTCTTGATGAAAGTGAAAGTGGAGAGTGAAAAAGTTGGCTTAAAGCTCAACATTCAGAAAACAAAGATCATGGCATCCGGTCCCATCATTTCATGGGAAATAGATGGGGAAACAGTGGAAACAGTGTCAGACTTTATTTTTGGGGGCTCCAAAATCACTGCAGATGGTGACTTCAGCCATGAAATTAAAAGACGCTTACTCCTTGGAAGGAAAGTTATGACCAACCTAGATAGCATATTCAAAAGCAGAGACATTACTTTGCCAACACAGGTTCGTCTAGTCAAGGCTATGGTTTTTCCTGTGGTCATATATGGATGTGAGAGTTGGACTGTGAAGAAGGCTGAGCGCCAAAGAATTGATGCTTTTGAACTGTGGTGTTGGAGAAGACTCTTGAGAGTCCCTTGGACTGCAAGGAGATCCAACCAGTCCATTCTGAAGGAGATCAGCCCTGAGATTTCTTTGGAAGGAATGATGCTAAAGCTGAAACTGCAGTACTTTGGCCACCTCATGCGACGAGTTGACTCATTGGAAAAGACTCTGATGCTGGGAGGGATTGGGGGCAGGAGGAGAAGGGGACAACAGAGGATGAGTTGGCTGGATGGCATCACCGACTCGATGGAGGCGAGTCTGAGTGAACTCTGGGAGTTTGTGATGGACAGGGAGGCCTGGCGTGCTTCGATTCCTGGGGTCGAAAGGAGTCGGACACGACTGAGTGACTGAACTGAACTGAAGGTTTAATGACCTTTTCACTATATGCCTGATATGGTGCAAAATGCTTTGCATGCATTGCATTACTCCCATTATTTTCCCCGTAACTTGAATTTTTCATATTGGTAACTATTCAATGCTTGTTAATAACTTTACCAAATGATGCAATCATCACCATAAACTGGCTTTAGAACATTCTAATCCTTCCAATAAGCTCCCTCATGCTGAGTAGCATGAAAACATATTCATTACCATATGTAAAATAGCTAGTGGCAATTTTCTGTATGACACTGGGAGCTCAGCCAGGTGCTCCGATCTCACCCTATCTAGAGGGTAGGATGGGGTGGGAGGTGGGAGGGAGGGAGAAGAGGGAGGGGACACATGTATACTGATGGCTGATTCATGCTGATGTATGGCAGAAACCAATACAATATACTAAAGCAATTATCCTCCAATTAAAAATAAATTAAAAAAATAAAACACTGAAATGCTTGAATGGGGGGAAAAAAGATTCCTCATGCCCATTTACAGTTATCACCCCTAGATCCAGGCAATCACTAATCTACTTCTGTTTCTATAAATTTGCCATTTCTGGACATTTCATATGAATGGAATCTTCCAATTAAAAAAAGAAGAAGAAGCAGAACTACAGCAGGAGTGTTGGGCGGGCAGGAGAAGCCGCATCTCCACCTGAGGGGGAAGGGTTGGAGTGGGAACTGAAGAGACAAGATTCCTGCTGAGGATTTCTCTGAGGCTTTGGCAGGACTCCAGAAAAGGTGTGACCGATTCTTACTTGCGGGTTGACAGCACCCTGCTGTTTTCTCAGTAAGAGCCTACCACACACCCAGCCTCCTGAAGAGGGTGTGAAAAATTCAAGGAGAATCCTATTAAATTTAAGGAAGACACAGTACCAATTTTACACCAACTCTTTCAGAAAATAGAGGGAAAAAAGGAAAATTTCCCAATTACTGTATAAAGTCAGTATTATCCTGATACCAAGCCTGGCAAGGATATTACAAGGAAACAAAGTTTTGACAAATATCCTTAACAAAATATCAGCAAAGTATTCCAGCAACATGTGACAAGGGGAGGCTCATAATCAAGTGGTGTTTGTGAACAGGAATACAAGTTAACATCTAAAAATCAAATTTTTTTTAGCCATGCCACACAGGATGTAGGATTTTAGTTTCCCGAACAGGGATTGAAACTGGAACCTCAGCATTGAGAGCATGGAGTCTTAACCACTAGACTGACATGAATTCCCCAGAAAGAAACATTTAAAATGATCAAATAAAGGAGGTGGGAAATAGTCATTTCAATAGATTCAGAAAAATCAGTAGACAAACTTCATCACCCATTCACAATTTAAAAACAAACAACAACAACAAAAAACATTCAGCTAACTTAGAATAGAGGGAAATTTTCCCCATGGGATAAAGGAAGGACATTTATGAACATCCTCAAGCTAGCATCACTTTAATGGTGAAATATGGAAAAAGAACCTCAAGATTGAAAAACCAGACAGACATCCGTTCTCACACTGATTCAACACTGTCGTTGAGTAAGTACAACACATCAAGAAGAGAAACTAGGCATGACAGCTGGAACAGAAGCAAAACTCTACTCAGAGTTAACATGAATTTTTATATTAGAAAAGCTAAAAGAAAAAAATGTTTAAACTGCTAGGTCTAATAAATTCATTTTAGGGTAGAAGGTCAATGTACAAAAATCAATTTATGTTTGTATATTTTTGCAAGAAAGAAAACTGGAATATGAAACAGTCAATAAGGTTAACTGGCAACTCTTTCCAAAACAGTTTATAAAACTTAATTAACTCAATCCCAACCATCATCCTATAGAAATGAACAAATTTATTCTAAAATTTTTATGATGCTACAAAATTTGAAGTAGTCAAACATGTCAGGATCAGAAAGCAGTGAATTAAAAGGGAAAAAAAGATATGTTGCTCTGTATTAAAAACTTTCATTTATCAAGATACCAGAAATAAAATGAGTGAACAAGTCAAAGAGTGTGAGAAAATATTCATAAGCTATTGGTATATATCTGAGAAAGGTCTTTTATCTAGGATATATAAAGAATTATCAGAACTCAGAAATAAAAATTCCAATGAAATAGAATATAGGCAAAAGACTTAAAAGATACTTCATAAAGGAAGAAATACCAAAAACATAAACATATTAAAAAATGTTCAACATCATTACTCTCCAGGGAAATGCTAATTGAAACACAATGAGATACCCCTCACACCTCTTATTAGAAATGGCAAAATTTTTAAAGCTCAAAAATACCAAATGTTGATGAAGATGTACAAAACCAGACTCATTTTGCTGGGGAGAACATGTCTTCTAGCAATTCCACTCCCAGTATCTGTTCAAGAAAAGAGTCTATGTTCAGAAAAAGACTTGCACATAAAGGATCACAGCAGCTTAATCTACCACGGCCGAAAGCTACAAACTCGAGGGCCAGCAAGCAGAGAAAGGGCGAACACAGTGTGGCATGTCCATACCATGGAGCAGGACTCAGCAATGAGAGGAGCGAATCTGGTACAAGCATACACTGTGGCATGTCCATACCATGGAGCAGGACTCCGCAATGAGAGGAGCGAATCTGGTACAAGCATTGACTTGGAAGAACATCACAGAGATCATGCTGAGTGAAAGAAACCAAACATAAAACCTGTATCTTTCTTTTTCCCTAGATTCCATACATATATGTTAATATATTTGCTTTTCTTTCTTACTGCACTCTGTATTAACTAGCTCTAGGTTCATCCACCACAGTTCAACTAACTCAAATTCATTCCTTTTTATGGATGGGTAATATTCCACCATAGGGGCTTCCCAGATGGCTCCATGGGAAAAGAATCTGCCTGCCAATGCAGGAGATGCTGGACACAGGTTTGATTCCTGGGCTGGGAAGATTCCCTGAAGAAGGAAATGGCAACGCACCCTAGTATTCTTGTCTGGAGAATCCCACGGACAGAGGAGCCGGCCATATAGTCCATGGGGGTCACAAAGTATCGGACACGACTGAGCAACCGAGCATGCAGCACAGTGCAGCAATGTTCCATTATATGTATGTACCACAACTTCTTTACCCATTCATCTGCCAATGGACATCTAGGTTGCTTCCATGTCCTAGCTACTACAAACAGTGTTGCAATGAACACTGGGGTACATGTGTCTTGATGAACTTTTTTGCAGGGCAGGAATAGAGACACAGCTGGGGAAGGAGAGGGTGGGAGGAATTGAGAAAGTAGCATTGAAAAACATACATTACCATATGTAAAATAGATAGCTAGTGGGAAGTTGCTGTATAACAGGGAGCTCAGCCTGGCACTCTGTGACAACCTAGAGTGGTGCAATGGGGAGGGAGGCCCAAGATGAAGAGGATATACGTATATTAGAGCTGATTCATGTTGTACAGCAGAAACCAACACAACATTGTAAAGCAATTATTCTCCACTTAAAAATACAAATTAAAAAAAAAAGACTACATACAATAGCAATCCTTTCATATACATTTCTATAACAGACAAAAACTAATTTAAGGTGAATAAAAATACAGATTATCTATTGGGGGAATAGGATGGAACTCTCTCACATGAAGAAAATGTTGTATATCCTCATTAGGGTGTGGTTACATACCTCTGTCCATTTGTTAAATATGCACAGCTAAGATTTATGCATTTCAGCAAATATAAATTTTACCGACAAAACACCTATCACAATAAAAACACTGGCAGGAATGGGTTTTTGTATGTCTGTATGGCAGGTAGACATACAGTAATAGCAAAATGTTGGTCATTGTCATAGCTGGGTGATGGGTGCACAGGAGTTCATTATATTACCAAAATCATTTTGTAAACGTTTGAAAGTTTCTGTAATAAAAGTTTTTAAAATGCACTGGGGTCATGAGTTAAACTTTTACCTTTTGCTTGTAAATATGAAATCAGAAAAACCAGAACCAAATATCCTGCTCAGGTATGTTTGAGTTGCTCAGAGCAGTAGTTGTAGGAGGAGAGAGCAGTGAGAGATGAGGAGTGGGTAACTTCTCAAGATGCTGCGGGGGTTGGAAAGGGAAGATGGGAAGCAAAGTCGAAGGGAAGTAGAAAGGGAGGATGGCAGGTGGGAGAGAGAAGGCGTCAAGAGGGCACTGAACTTCCCGGTTTAGGACCAGAGGTGTGAGGAGAGAGGGGTCATCTTGGGATGGGTGTTGGGGAAAGAATAGGGGGCTGAGCCTGGAATCTGGGACCCTCCAAAGGATGTTGAGGTCACTGGCCTCTCATCTGGATTGTCTACTTGTCACAAAGCCTCAGACAAAAGAAGACTTGTCTGCCCTGGAGGTGCCAACCAGAGAGACTGGAAGTGACTTCCTCCCTGGCCATCATGTCAGCTGGGCTGCCCTGAGCACAAGCAGGAGGCAAGTTCAAGAGTTTATGGAATAAAAAAGTAAGAAAAATAATTTTAAAAAATAACCCCCCACAAAAGTGTTATGAGGTGACATAAAGCCCTGGTAGAGTCCGCTTTCACATATGCACAATGCATGTTCTACCCAGGCACCCTGTGGGATGGGGTCATGAGCCCCACTTTCAAGATGAGGAAACAACTAAACAGGAACTAAAGTCTGCTTGACCCAAAGCCCATCAAGACACGGTCCTTGGCCCAGGCGGAATACTTGGGCTAAATCCATCCCCCAACACCTGCTCTTTGCACCCGCAGCAGCCTGTGCAGTCATGGGAGCTCCCAGAACACCTGTTTCCCCAGTCTTCCAAACCTCCTCCAGCCCCTCTCAGGCACCTCCCCAGAACAAGCTCTTTCCTGCTCCCTGCCTTTGCCCGAGTATGTGTCCTCCTTTTTCATGGCTGGTACCTTCCCAGCCCTGAAGTACCTACTCATCACTCCTCCCCAGAAAGGCCTCCCCAAACAGCCTTCTTGAGGGTCTTCTTCTATTACTATTTTCAGAAGCTCTTGTTTCCTTCAGGGCAGCTACACAATGTGAGAATATTTTCTTGCTTCTCCACTGGAATTGTTTGTTAACAAGCTCCTTTCAAACAAGAGGATGGCTAACTGCTTTCTCAAAGTGAAATGTCTGAAACCTCAAGCAGAGAAATGTAGGCTCTGGGTGGGGAAGGAAACAGCCCTCTGCAGAACCACAGAAAAACAAAGCATTATTGAAGACTCTCCACTCCCCAATTAGGCAAAAACTGAAACTTGGATGAGCTCCTACCTATAATCCTAGCGATAACTGATGGTGGCACTGGCATAAATTAGGTTGCCTTATCACATGCCAAGGACTTCATATATTTATCCCCAATCCTCAAAACTATCCTATAAGATGAAGACTATTAAATATGTAGATTTGAGAAAATTGTAATTCACTTAGTAACAACTAAGTTACTAAGAAACTTAGTCACTCTTTATCTATGATAAATGCCAAACTGAAATGTTTATACTCATTCTCTCGAAAGTTTTCATTAGAATGTCCTCTACAGAGCTCACTGAAAGACACATCCATGCACACAGGCACACATGTGCACACAAAGCCCCCTCCAATTCTCCCCCTCTCCCCATCCCCACAGTGGAACAATAAAAAGTCTCTAAAACCGTATTCAAATCAAGTAGTAGATTTATTGGCTGCTCCTCTTATTTAGTGAGGTGAAAACACCTCAGTGTAGGACACTCTAAACCTTGTTTTGGCTTCCTGTTGTGCTGAAAAGACCAGCGACAGGTGGGCGGGCGGACGGTCAGTGGACATCAGAAGCAAACAGCCACTGCTCCCATTGCTACAATGATTCATCCATAGGCTTAAGGAATTTTCTGTCTGTTTTTCTTTCAGAGCATCTTCCTCTTTTCAAACTCCTACAGGAACAGAAGAAAAGGAGAAGAGAGAGGGGATAAAAAGATTAAAGCCTCAAATTACATTCATGGTCAAAGTGATTCTGAAACCTCTTGTCTTTAGGATCCCTTGAGCAACCAAAAATTATAGAGGTAAAATATACCGGGATGAGGTGCTTGAACACAAAATGACAGCTTTCAAATGAGTCCGTGTCAGTCTGATTTCTCTAAGCTAGATTCAGAACTTAAGACTTTATGTCTCCTAAATGCAGAGGCTGAGAGGTTTTAAATTGTACTTATTTTCTTCTGCAGTATTATAGTTAGGAGCTGACAAACTTGATTGTGCTTATCCAAACATGTAATGCTATGCGTGAGCCACAACAGCCCTTTTAATAAGGCAATGGAAACAAGTTTGTTTAGTTTCTCAGAGAATAAAATTAAACACAGATTTAGTTAAGATTTAAACAAAACGTCAAGAACCTCAGAAATATATGAAAAGGCAACAATACTGAAAATCAGTTTCTCTAGATTGTAATAATTTCTCTACATTGTGATAATTAGAATACAACAGGATGTGTAGGTGACTGCTGCCACCTACTGGAGTAAAATGGTAATACAGGTCTTCAATAAGAATTTAAGCATTTGCTTTTTCCCTTCCTCCCTCTTCTCTCAAATAAAGAAGATTCTTCCTCACAGTACTAACTACCTAGATTTTTTTTAAACACTATGGCACACAGTAGCATATTCCATAAGACAGGATCATGCAAAGATTCAATAAACCAATAAGTTTATTTTATTATCTCTAGGACAGTGCCAAAGAACAGTATGCCAAAACATGTTCCCTCCTGGGAAGACTATCTGGTATCTGGGCCTGTTTTCAGCATGTGTACAACATTTTGGTTTTTGTTTGCCTTTTTTTTTTTTTTTTTGGTAAAGTCTATAATCATCATAAAAGTAAAGAGAAAGAGCCTTAAACGATCAATCAGAGATAGGCTGCCAAAAATCACTGCAAAGAGATTATAGAAGACACCAACTAAAAATCCCCATCCTTGTCTTTAGTCTCCATCCATCCTGACTCCCAGTTTTTATTTCTTCTTAGTCAGTTTTCAACCTCTGTCCCTGGAAAAATACCTATGGAGTCAGTACAACTATACCTCAAAGGCTCTCCATGGAAAAATACAAAACACAAGGCAATTTTCTGCACCACTCCTAAAATGGAATTCACAGCATTTACGGACTCTGAAACCCTTTCTTATATATCCTATCTCACTACTCACAAAATAGCAAAGGGAAAGGTTTAATGAATCAAGTTTTTGAATCAGAACCTTATTCCTGGTCATGCTCAATTAGGATATTAGGATCTTGGTGGGGTTGCTAGAGACCGTTAAGCTGCAGACCAGAATGAAAGAAACAGAAGAGACTCAGAAGAAAATACCATGGTTCCCAGGCCACCCGTGTGGCCTCCACTTTAAGGCCCATAACCTCGGAGCATTCAGGCCACTGCTCCAGCTCACCTTGTACATGGTGGTTCCCAGCTGTGCTGGGGACATGCTGACCACAACCCCAGCACTCTGCAGGGCTGCGATCTTCTCTTTAGCTCCACCTTTTCCTCCAGCAATGATTGCCCCTGCGTGACCCATTCTTCTGCCGGGAGGAGCAGTTAAACCAGCAATGAAGGACACCACAGGCTTGGCCTTGGGACCCTGGAAAGTGGGATTTTAAACACACCGATCAAAACTGGACCTCCAATTCATGACAGCCAGAAAATGACAAATGGTTGGGGCCAGTAACTCATCATCACTAAGAAAACCAACAGAAATACTGAGCTGTGACTGAAACTACTGCATTCTCCTTTGAGATGACTCAACTTTTCCTCCAAACTCACAGAAACAATCCTGAAGCAAAACTGTTAACTATTTAGATATTAAACTTCAACTTCACTGGCATAAGCTGATTTCCACATACATACGTGACGCTTCCACTTGGAAAAAAAAATTGAAAATACGTAAGTTCTATGATTTGTGATAACAAATTAAGACACAGATCAGGTTGTTTTGTCTTAATTCATTATTAGTTTACCTTTAATAAATTTGTTTAAAAGAAAAAGATAGCATATTGGAAAGGACTGAAGAGTGGGAGTCTCCAGTCTCAATTTCCACTTGACTAAAGCGACAGGACCTTCGACAAGGCCCATCACCTCTAGACTCAGCTGCTTCATCTATGAAATGAAATAGCTAAATTAGATTGGGAGCTGAGGGTCCTTTCTCCTAACATTATAGGATGTCTAAGAAGGAAGATCAGGACTGGTTTTATTCAACAAAAATCCATTCTAATGCACAACTGCTACATGCATAAACAGCATAGCATAACAGTAGATTCTGAGGTTAAAAATAAAAACCCAACACACAGGAAATATAAGAATTCCTGTGGGAGGAAAAAAAACAATTCCTGTGCTCTAGACTTATGTTACTGAAGAAATAATATAAAATACATATATATCTCAATCAGTTAATAGATGTCATGGAGCAACATATGAATATACAGTTATGTTTCACAGTGAGTGAAGAGACCATGTTCACAATAGTAACTCAGAGGCAGTAAGACATCCAGGTAAAACAGAGCGGCCTACAGAAAGCAGAACCCGAGCACAAGTGGAATCTGGGTGCCTTCAGGCACTATTATCTTCTCCCAGACCAGCAGTTCTCAAGTCACTTGGTCTTGAGACCCCTTATACGTAAAAAAAGACTGTGGATCCCAAAGAACTTTTTTTAATGTAGATTATATCTGATATTTATAGTATTAGAAATGAAAGCTGAGAAATTTTATAAATATTTATTAATTCACTTAAAATAATTTTTTAAAACTATTTTTTAAAAACATTTTAGTGAGGAGAGTGGCATTATTTTACGTTTTTGTCAATCTTAAGTGTCTAATTTAATAAGAGGCAAATGGATTCTGATATCTGCTTTTACGTTAGATCTACTGCAAAAATGTTATTTTGGCTGAAGTACAAGAGAAAATCTGGCCTCACACACATATGTACTTGAAAAGGGGAGAAATATTTAAATATCTGTCAGATAACTGAGGATATTCTTTGACACTGAAACGGACCTCTTCAAGTGGTAATTTCTTAAAGGTTAGATGAAATGTTCCCTGGAGAAGGAAATGGAAGGCCACTCCAGTATTCTTGCCTGGGAAATCCCATGGACAGAGAAGCCTGGTGGGCCATATAGTCCATGAGGTCACAAAGAGTCAGACACGACTGAAGGACTAAAGAAGATGATGATGATGCAATGCTGGAATCCAGAACCACAGTCTTTTGTTACTTTAAAATCCATTCATTTTTTTGGATCTTTTACCTATAATGATTTTGTAACATTCATTGGTCAGAAAGAAAATATAGGTTCACTGAGTTATAGAGATCTTCTAAACACTGATACATTTCATCATTCAATATCAACAAATCATTCTTCATTATCACCTCCAGCCTCATTAGAGAAGTCTTTAGTAGGGGGAAGTTGTCAAGTTCATGGTGGCAGAAACAAGTATTCTAAAAATATTCATTTGAAAGTTCAAACTTAATCATTGTCAACAAATGCAATGAGTTGTTTTCCTTGACAACACACACAAACACAGCAGGACTGCTTTGTTCACTGTTGAGAAAAGATTCACCAAATAAATACCCAATAACCAGGGTGCCTGGCAGTCATTCTTTCCAGTAAAACTGGTGGTCCATGAAAAAAGCAGGTAATTTAGCTCACGATTCAAAAGGACAGTGCTTTACTTTCCATTTCACCACAAAACTACTGACTTGAGGGTCAAGACTTTATAAAATTAATAATCTTTACTACTTCATTAAGGACATTCTTAAATAAAATTGACTTTTTTTAAGCGCATGGCAGTGCAAGTTCACTAGCACAGTTTGCTTCCACTAACTTGACTCTCGTGAAGGCGCCAGCATGCCAGATTCTACAGGTTCTACATGGTCTGACACTGCTGACTCCAGCCTCGTGCTCATCCCTCTTCCCTGCTCTTCATCCTCCAGTAATGCCAGACTGCTCTGCCTCTGGGCCTCTGCTGAGAAAGTTCTCCATCCTCCTTGGATACCTGGCAAATCCTGACTTACCTTTTAAGACGTGGCTCAAGTCTCTTCTTCCCTGCTAACCCTTCTGACTCTTCCTCCCACTCTCCCCACAAATGCCCTTCAGTTGCTCGTTTTCTGTTCAGTGACTCTGCTGTGCCTTTGACACTTTTCTATCATGACCCACAGCACACTGGCCGTGACTTATTCCCCACAGAGTCCCCTCCTAGACTATGACTCTTTGAATGCCAAGCCTATGTTTTCATTTACTTCTGTATGCCCAGCATCTACTATAGGAGAGAATTAAAAAGAAAAAGCTAAATCATTTATTCACCATGTGCTTTGCAAAGAATGTCAGCATCTGATACTTGAGAGGCACCACTTTCCACTGGATCCCTCCGTCCCCATATTCAAATAGTGAGAATATTACATTAGAAGGAAACATGATTAGCGTGAACCTAGGATGTCTGACAAATGTATACTCTGTCCTACTGTCAAAGAAGAGTCACTTGAGATTTTTTTTTTTAAGGACCGAAAAATACAATAGAAAAGACTATGAAGAACTGTAGTGTGAGAACAGGACACAGAAACGTGAACTGTGAAAGACTAAAAACAAAAAGATGAGTTAGGATGGCACGAGCGGAGTCCGAACAGATGCCCAGGACTATGGCATCGTGTCCCTGAGCCCTGCTGGTATAATGGAGAAGTCAGGCACACCTGGAGGGAACCTCAGCTCTGAAGTACTTACCATTGGCAAGTTGCCAGTTTCCTTACTCAAAAAAGGACAAAAACATCTACTCAAAGCATCAAGATAAAGGTTAAAAAACATTACTCCTGCAGATAACTACTGTCATTATAATGATGATAGTACAGTCCTCGCAGGACACAAGATTACCCTATTCACTCCATGTCAGTTACCATGCTAAGCGTTTAGTATGTCACCTGCACCGTTCAACCTAGAAGCTTGTACACAGTAGGTCCTCAGTAAAATTTAGCTCCATGAGACCAATCAGTAATAGGAAAACATGGCAAATGAAACAAAATGTAAAGTTTAGCTTTTCCCATCAAGGGATTTGTGTATTCTAAACACATTTTAAAATTCACTTTAACATAGTGTGCAGCTGGCTCTCCGTCAACCAAGAGGTCTGCACACTGGAGAATTCAACCAGCCGCACCCGGAAAACGTCTGGTGGGGCAGGGGAGGATCCCCAGAAAGTTTCAAAAAGCAAAATTTAAATCTGCCAAACTAACAACTATGTACACAGCATTTACATTTTATTAGTTATTGTAGGTAATCCAGAGATGATTCACGGTATACAGGAGGGTATAAGTAGGTTATATGCAAATTCTACACTGTTTTATATAAGGGACTTGAGCATCCACGGATTTTGGTGTCAGCAGGGGTACTGCCCATGGACAGCAAGGGATGACTATGTCATATTAACTTAAGTGGTTTTTCTTTTTTTTTGTAAAATTAAGTCAGTTTTTAAATTTTAAACTTCACACTCTTTCTAAATTTGAGAGACGCATATCATTTTACTCCAGTCTCCTACCAATTTACCTACTCTTTCACTTATTCACCATTTATTGCCTCCTAATACGCCAGAGGACTGGGCTGGGCAGCAAGGCCATAGCAGTTGTTTGCTGTCCACAGGAGCAAGAGTCAGGTGTTCAGCATGCCTTACAGAAGGAACAAGCAAAGGCAAGCAAGGATGAAAACAAGCAGCACATGAGACGGGACATGGGTCTGAAAAGGAGTGTCAGGGTAGTATGTAGGGGGCTGGAAAGCCACGCTAAGTCTGCCCTTTATCCCACATGGATGGCAAACAGCAGGTTGGCCAGGCGGGAGGGAAAGGAGCAGAGATATCAGGAAAAAATATTACTGAGATGGTCCAGGTGACATAAGATAAGAGACTGAACCGGAGCAGAGGGTCTAATTACAGATGATGATACTTTGAATCTCCACAAACTACTAAGATCTCAGAGACAGATCTCAGTAACTGAGGGGAAGCAAGAGCTGCGAGAGAAATAAAAGATGACTTTTATTTCTGCATGAAGTACAACGTTGTTTATACACTGTGAACAGTTACACTTAGGGAATAAGCACAAAGGGTAAATCTGGGAAAGGATAAAGATGAGAAGGGCCAGCAGGATGAACGGAGGCCACTGCTGGCTTCAGCCAAAGCAGTGCCAGCGTGGAGAGAACAGCAGCAGCCCACCGAAAGTGCTGACCACATGCCCGGGGCAGCTCTGCGCCATGTATCTCCACAGCCCTACGACAGCACCGAGGGAAGCTCTACTGTGTCCCTATTTAGCCCGTGAGGAAACTGAGGCACAGTGAAGTTAAGGAACAAGCCCAAGGTCACACAGCTTCTAAGTGGCAGACAAAACCTAATTGCTGAGGATTAGGGAATGAATAGAATATAAAGAAAGAGATCCAGAGAGTAAAGTAAAAGCATTAGTCGCTCTGTCACGTCCGGCTCTTTGTAACCCCATGGACTGTAGCCCGCTAGGCCTCTCTGTCAATGCAATTCTCCAGGCAACAATACTGGAGTGGGTAGCCATTCCTTTCTCCGGGGGATCTTCCCGACCCAGGGATTGAACCCAGGTTTCCTGCACTACAGGCAGATTCTTTTCCATCTTAACTACCAGGAAAGTTCACCAGAATAAGAGGAACTCTTAAAATTACCACTGAAGAAAATCACGTAGATTCAAAAGAGCCTTTGAAAATTCCTTCAATTACATATAAATATGGAGAAGGAAATGGCAACCTGCTCCAGTATTCTTGCCTGGAAAACTCCACGGACAAAGGAGCCTGGTTGGGGGGCTACAGTCCATGGGGTTGCAAAGAGTCAGACACGGCTGAGCAACTCAACAACAGCAATGCATAGATATGCATCGTTTTGCATAGGCTATTCTGCAGGTAATATCATCCTTTCCTTTAACTCTCCGGTACTCATTATTTTTCTGTGGCATTTAATTTTGACACACTTACTCTCAATCTCTTTCACAAGCATAGACACAAGTTCTCTCTGCCCTCTTGCCCAGCCCCCTGAAGATTCACCTTCACTCTTCACTCATTTGTCAGTGTCACGGACACCCTGGAAGCCATCTGCACGCGCTCCCCAGGCCTTGGCCACAGTGATTCAGAGCACACACGCTCAGTGATGGGGGAGGGAACTGTCGGGCACCAAGCTGCTTCTGTCTTTACTATGCCCCCCGCTCTCTTCCCACCACCCTCCTTCGCCCCAGAAACAGAGCTTAATTCCCTTGAGTTAAATGAAATTATGATACAATACCACACTATTCTTTTTTGTTTAATTCAAAGGAAGAGGCAACAAGGAAAGCCTTCATAGGACAGTCAATAAAGCTTTTCCACTTGACCTTTGGAGCAAAGTGCTACTCTATGAGGAAAGACTGAAGCTAGAGGGAGACAAAATCCTGGAAAAGGGTATAAAGGACAGGATCACTAGACAGCCAGCCTTGACAAAGAGAAAGAACACACATTCCCTGAGGTCAGGAGAAAGGACATCAATGACAGGTGAAAATGGAAATGTGCCGGTCAAGTGACAGGCTGATGGCCTGAAAGTTCTGGACCTACCAGGAAGGTAAAGGAGATGCCTGGAGGGAGGATTCATTAGAGAAGCGAAGAACAGGCATCAAGGGAAATGGGGAGGAGAATCAACCCAGAAAGAGTCCTACATTCCCTGAGTGGCCAGTGTTCCAGGCTCAGCTCAATAAGATTTAATTTTACCTTTCATGTTTGCTTAAAAAATTCATCTTTAAACAAAAACAACTTCTAAAGCAAACCTGTGATATTATTCAAGAGCAGAGTGCTGTATTTTTCCACAGCCAAACTTACTGAATTATGTTGCTTCAAAAATTCTGCAGCATTTTCTTCGGCATTACCACCAATTTCACCAATCAATATGATGCCTTCTGTGGCCGGATCATTCAGAAAGATTTCAAGGCAGTCTGTAAAGTCTGTTCCATTGAAAGGATCGCCTCCAATGCCTGGAAAAGTCAAAGAAATTCAACACCCTCTGAAAATTAAGTCAGAAAATATTGTTTCAACAGGTTTCTTATTTTGCCTATGCCCTTCTTATGAATATTTTTAAATGTGTCATCACTCTTGCATTTAACATTTAAAAAATCATAAAATGCTAGAGTTATTTCTGCTTATAATATTACATGACTGTTAAATGGTGGTTGGGTCTTGTTAGTCACAAAAAGAGCCATCTTTTTCTTTGGCTCCTTATCAAGACTCTTCCCTCCCCCAAAATTACTCCTACATAGCTCTTTAATGAGCATTCTATATAGTTCCCCTAATTAGAAGAACATGACTTTTGAAAACACATTAGCTTTTTAGTAAGCTGTAACTTTTAACCACTGAGTTCTGGTGAGTAGCTCAGTATCAGTACTTTGTATATAACAGGCAATTAATTCTGAAATTAAAAATAATTATACTACTTAATATTATAATCAAAAAGTTTCCTTTATAATCTCCTAGCACAAAAGGTTAATGAAGTATAATAGTATCTTGATTAGCTCATTTGGCAGGGTGGGTGGGTAGGTGTGTGTGAGGGTATGCTATTACCCTCACTGTGGCAATTTGTTGTGATTTGTTACTGTTCACATGAACTGCAAACCTTACTACCATATTGGACACTTAATGCCATATTAGAAATACTGGATATTTCTTCTACAGAAAAAAAAGAAAAAAAAAATTTCTTTGCACTAAGTAACTGTCTGATGAGGGACACTGCAGAGGAATCACTCACAACTTAAGACCCATGTCTCTGCAGTGGGTGGAGTAGGTGTCCTGATCCCTCTTCCCTCTAACCTGGAGTGGGAGATGACAAAGACCACACACAGGGGCTCTACCACAAACACATGGCATTTTAGCACAAGTACTTAGATCGGATTCAAGTCAAGATTCCCTCCACTGGGGGCCACTTTCTAAATTTTTAAGTTATAAACTTCGGAGAAGGCAATGGCACCCCACTCCAGTACTTTTGCCTGGAAAATCCCATGGATGGAGGAGCTTAGTAGGCTGCAGTCCATGGGGTCGCTGAGGGTCAGACACGACTGAGCGACTTCACTTTCACTTTTCACTTTCATGCATTGGAGAAGGAAATGGCAACCCACTTCAGTATTCTTGTCTGGAGAATCCCAGGGACGGGGGAGCCTGGTGGGCTGCCATCTATGGGGTGGCACAGAGTTGGACACGACTGAAGCGACTTAGCAGCAACAGAAGCAGCATACTCTCTGTGAGAGGGGAATTACTACTCTCAATTTACAGATTAAAAACAGAAGCTAGAGAAGATGGAACTGGCCACTAGTTAAGTTACCTTGTCTTGAAGATTGTACTTTTGCACATAGAAAAGCTCATTTAATGTTTAATACTGATTTTATCAATTTGAGTCAATAAAAATACTCCAGGGTTATATTTCATAATTTTATCATCAAAAGCTGCCTTTGAAAAGCTTTTAAAAGATGGTCTAAAAACATGAAGGAATTGTTATAAAAATGAGAAATTTGCCTGGCTTTTGGCAAAAAATATCAAAATTATTTTAAAATGTAAAAACCCTTTTGTAAATGGGAGGCAGTATGATGGGGCAAAGAGAGAGGGTCCAGGGAGCTCAACCCTCCTCCACCCACCAATCAAGCTACCATAGGATTCTGTGCCAGCTCAGCGGTGCCTCAGAGGGTTGCCCTTAAAGAATGAGACAATGATTGGCAAAGAATTCGGTAACTGTGAAGCACTGAATGACAGCTGGCAATGATAACACAATGCCAAGACAGTGACCAAAGTCCTATCCTGAAGGACCACTGCTTCACAACAAGCAAAGTGAGTCCTGTTTTCAGGGACTACACCCCAGGATGTTTGTTCTGAAACATGGGAGTTAAATCCTGGACCGTGAATCTTGAAAACGTTAACAGCCAGCTTCATGTATAAGCAAATAAACTCAAGATCATAACAGCTTTTTCATAAAATGACATCAAAATCTCTCACAAATAGTCAAACCAATAATTATTATTACACTTATTCAGTGAAGACACTGAACTCCGATAAAATGAGTTTAGAAAAAGTCCTCACCAACACACAAAGACTGCCCCAATCCAACTTGTGTTGTCTGGTGAACCGCTTCGTAAGTCAGGGTGCCGGATCTAGACACGATACCTTAAAGAAGCAGAACTCAGCAATATTAGAGAGTGCTCATGTGACTCTCATATAGTAAAATAAATCACAAACACATGTATATAAAGAACCCATTCCACAATTTGTCCTCCAAACAAACAACACCATCAGGTCATGGAATAAGGAGAAAAGGCCTAAATTATAGCAGGGAGGTTTTAAAAGTTAGAAAAAGAAAGGATTTTATTAGTTAGGGTTTTTTTAATATATAAAACATTTAATTTATTGTTTTTTTTGATGCATCACCAATGTATTACAACTGAGCCACTAGTTCTGTAGCCTCATCAACATTAACTGTGGTACATTTTCTTGACACTGCTGAGAAATCAACTGTTTCTTCAGAGGTTCAATGGAAAGGTTTTTTGGGAAGTTTGCAAGTTCCTTCTGTATATCTACAAGAGTTTGATTCACTCTTTTAACTTTTTAATCATTCACAGTGTTTATCTTCTTAAGATTAGTGGTAACTGGTTTCACTTTATTTTTGAACCCTAAGTTTTTTTGGCTGGCTACGTGGAATACATTCCTGGACTTCTGCCCTTTTAGTTTGTTCCTGGTGGTTGTCCTTCACCGGGCCTTCAAGACCCTTGTATGGCTTCTCAAGTTCCAGGTGATGCCATCTGCATGCACGAGATCCAGCTAGTTAGGGTTGTTTTATGACTACAAAAGCAGTTTAAGAGATACCTGAAGTCTTCCACAAAAAATGACCTTCTGGTGCATACAAAGTAAAATGGAACAATAAATCTATATAAAGGTCCACATGGAAAAAAAGAAGGCATAAATTTCAAGTATTCAGTTCAGTTCAGTCACTCAGTCGTGTCCGACTCTTTGTGACCCCATGAATTGCAGCATGCCAGGCCTCCCTGTCCATCACCAACTCCCAGAGTTCACTCAAACTCATGTCCATTGAGTCAGTGATCCCATCCAGCCATCTCATCCTCTGTGGTCCCCTTCTCCTCCTGCCCCCAATCCCTCCCAGCATCAGGGTCTTTTCCAATGAGTCAAATCTTCGCATGAGGTGGCCAAAGTATTTCAAGTATTAACCTTTGGTTAATAACCCTGGTTTCAGAAAATACATTCATAGTTAGGCTTTCTGTCTCCTGACCACACAAATTCCTCAAGTCAGAAGTCCTGCTTTCCTACATTGATCAGTAGAGCCCACTAATGCTGTTGGAGATTCTGCAGTGATTATCTTTTCTGTTGGACTTGCAACTTCCAGGGGTTAGTAAATGAGACTGTTTTCCCCACCCATGAGTTCCCATATAGAGCACAGTTCAGGCACAAAAGGAATTCAGTAAATATGTACCGAATAGGTCAAAACTGAAAATTTATGGAGTACAATCACCCTCTTAAACAAAATCTAACTGGTGATAGTTTTAAAACCAATCACTATGTGGACCTTATCTCACAACAAATGACAACCAATAACACCATACCCCATGTGTCTCATTCATCAGTTTTCCCTACTCTCAAGAGCTTCCTGTCTATAACCTCTCTCTTCAACATAGCCCTTCCTTTATGAGACCTTTCATAAATGAGAAGGGTAAGTAGGTAACACCTATGTACATTTGGTGCATTTAGCTTTTAAATCAAAGACAATAAGTAACTTAGTTGTATTTCTTTGTATGTAATTACCTAGTCTCCTTTACATTTCTACTTGATTCTTATGATAGAATCATGTTCCTGTTCATGCAACACCCTAGATTACTGGGAAGCAAAACTATTTTATCTATTCTAGCCTTTTGATGATCAGTATAATAATCAGTGAATAGTGGTACTAGGATTTTATCATTCTTTTGAGGGGATTTCATCTAAAATGAAAGTGATATATAATTTATATACATACAAAAATGATATATAATTTATATAAATGCAAAGTACACACATTTAAGGTAATGAAAGCAATGTTTTTAGGGTAGATTACTCCTGCCATCCTTGAAGTATATATATAATAAAAGAGACTATCACTTAAAAATATCTACCATAGGGATACTTCTGCTTCCAAAAAGCAGAGGTATTTTCCTGTATTCTTCCTGCTAAATACAAGTAAAAGTCCTAGACACTACATATAAAACAAATACAAGAAATCTCTGAAAGTTAGATAGAAGGTAGAGTCCTAGAGACCTTGAGACTCAAGTAAAACAATGAAGTGTTTCCAAGTTTCCTTTTGCCTCATGTGTCCCAGATACAAAGATAAAGAAGCTCACATTAAGGCACAGAACTCTCCACCCAAACAGCAGCTTTCTTTAGCAAAAGAACAAGAGAAGGACAATCTAGCAAAACAGAAAACTTTCAGACAACAACCACTCCATACCAACTATGCACTACAGAAAAAACTGTGGCTCTACCTCTACTCACATAAGCAAAGGCCGAAAAAGAAACCTAGACTTTACGTTTACAAGGCCGTAATGAGGCACCCTGGCAGCACGCCCACCAGCGTGTACACAACCAGGACTCTCATCTACACAAGCTGGCACTGAGTCCCGCCCCACCCCTACGGTGCCAGTGGGAACCAGGGGGAAAGCCTGGATGTCCATCCTCATCTGGCAGCAGTGAGGCCTCTCTCCATTTCCTGGGATCAGAAAAGGCCTAGTGGAGAGTCAGGGCTTTTACTGCCGCCCAGCAACAGCAAGTCCATCCCCACTAGTGTCAGGGGAGACCACGTAAGGAGCTGCAACTGTTATCCCCGGTGAGTAGGAGCCCACTCACTCTGGCAATAGAAGCAAGAAGGGACTTGACTTCTACCTCTACCTGGCAGGAACAAGGTACCTCCCCCACATTCCCTGCTGAAGCAGTGTGAATTAAGTCAGCTAAAACAGAAGGTTCATATAAAACCCAGATCTCATAATACAATAGCCCACACTTTCAGGTTTCAACCAAAGACCATCTGACCTACCAAAAATCAGGAAGATCTCAAACTGAATTAAAAAAAAAAACAACAAAAAAACAATCAATAGATGCTAATCATAAGATGAGGGGATATTAGAATTATCTGACAAGAAATTTGAATAATTCATGATAAAAACTTTCAATAATTATGAACATGCTCTAAATAAATCAAAAAATAGAAGCTTTATCAAAGAAATTTGAAGGAAGCCTCACTTAAAAAAGAAAAAGAAGATATAGAGGGACCAAATAGAAATTTTAGAACTGAAAAGTACTATAACCAAAGCTAAAAGCTCAGTGGATGAGTTAAATAGCATAATGGAGAGCAGAGAGGGAAAAAAATCAGTGAAATGAAAGATAAAACAATGGAAATTACCCCACCTGAATGGCAGAGAGAACAGACTAGGAAAAAACAATGAGCAGAACCTCAGGGACCTATGGAATGGTAACAAAAGATTGAATATTCCTGTATCACAGTCCTGGAAGGAGAGAAAAAAGAACATGGGGCTGAAACAGTGCTTGAGGAAATAATGTTTTACCAAAATCTACATGTGAGAAGGTGAGCAAACTAAAAACAGGATAAATCCAAAGAAATTCACACCAAAACTTCTAATATACTTCAGAAAATCAAAGACTCCCCTCAAAAAAAAAAAATTTTGGAAGCAGCAAGAGAAAAATAACACCTTCCTATACATGAAAAAACAACTCAAATGATATCAGTTTTCTCATCAGAACCCATGGAATCAAGAAATGGGTCAACATTTTTTAACTGCTAAAAGAACTGTAAACCCTAAATCCTGTACCCAGTGATGTTCGTCTTTATGAATGAAGGGGAAATAAAAACATTTTCAAATGAGGGGAAAGTAAAGAATTTGTTGCCAACAGTTCTACCATCAAAGAATGGCTAATATATTAATAAGGTCTCTAGAAAGAAGAGAAATGATATAAGAAGGAACCCTGGAGCCTCAAGAACGAAGAACACAGTAACAAGCAAAACATGGATAGTTAAAAAGACTTTCTCTTGAGTGTCCTAAAAGGAAGAAATAAAACTATCCCTATTTGTAGATAATGTGGGTTGTCTAACATAGAAAATGCTAAGGACTCTACCAAGAAATCCCTAAGGTCTACAGCAATATGGCAAGATATAAGATAAACAAAAATTAGTTGTATTTCTGTATATTAGCCACAGGCACATGGACACCAGAATTAAAATACAACAAAATTTACAATGGTTTTTTCCAATAAAAAGAAATACTTAGTATAAATCTAACAAAACACACAGTGGACTTTTATGTTAAAAACTGTACAATGCTCATGAAAGAAATCAAAGGCAATCTAAGTAAATGAAGATATACTGCATTCATGGACTGGAATATTCAACAGAGTAAACATGTCTATTCACCTGAGACTGACATACAGATTTAACACAATTTACATAAAAATCCCGGCAATAATTTCTGTAGATACAGACAAGATTACCTTGAAATTATATGAAAAAGTAAACTAGAAAAGCTAAAATAATTTTTAAAAGAGTAAAGTACAAAAAAGCAATCCATCCAATTTTAAGAGTTATTATTTCAACACAGTATTAAAGTTGTGCAGTACTGATGAAACCCAGAAATAGATCAACACAAATAAGATGTTTACTGACAAAAATACAAAAGCAATTCAATGAAAGAAAGATGATCTTTTTAATAAATGGTGCTGAAGCAACTAAACACAAATAGACAAAAAGAATTTTGATCTAAATCTCACGCCTAGAAAAATTATTTGAAATGGACTATGGGATTTAAGTGTAAAACTACAAAACATTCAGGAATTCACTGGCAGTCCAGTGGTTAGGACTCTGCAGTCTCATTGCTGAGGGCCTGGGTTCAATTCCTAGTCAGGGAACTATTACTAAAAACCCACAAGCTGCCGTGCAGCACAGGCAAGCAAATAAAAATACATAAACTATAAAACTTTGAGGAAAAAATAGGTACTTAAGGCAAAGCAAAGAGTTATTAGACTTGAGGTCAAAAGCATATTTTACAAAAGAAAAAAGTCAGTAAGTAAGATTTCATCAAAATGAAAAAACTTTTGCTCTCTGAAAGATCCTATTAAAAGCATGAAAACACAAGCTACAGATTGGGAGAAAATATTTGCAAGCCACATATCCAACAAAGTACTAGTATCTAGAACATAGAAAGAACTCTCAAAACTCAACAGTAACCAATTAGACCAGGGGCAAAAAAACACAAAGAAACATTTCACTGAAGAAGAGATAGTGAAGTGGCTCAGTCTTGCCTGACTCTGCAACCCAGGCAAGAATACTGGAGTAGGTTGCCATTTCCTTCTCCAGGAGATCTTCCCGATCCAGGGATTGAACCTGGGTCTCCTGCATTGTAGGCAAACACTTTACCATTTGAGCCACCAGGGAAGAAGATATACAGATGACAAACAAATACCCAAAAAAATGTTCAATACCATTAGCCATTAGGGGAATGTACATAAAAACCACCATGAGGTATCACTGAACACTTATCAGAATGGATGACTACAAATGCTGGCACGGATGCAGAAAAACTGGATCACGGGTACACTGGTGATGGAACGGTAAACCAGTATAGCCACGATGGGTAATAATTTGGCAGTTTCATAAATAACACACAACTGTTATCCAACCCAGCAATTGCACTCCTGGGCATTCATCCCAAAGAAATGAAGATTTTTTGTGTTATATAAAAACTAGTACACAAATGTTTATAACAGACTTACTTGTAACAGCCCCAAACTGGAAACAATCCCAGTATCTTTCAACACGTGATTGGTTCAACAAACATTTGTACCCTAGATGTTATCATTGGGGGACAGTGAATAAAGGGTACACAGAGATCTGTCTGTATTATGATTACATGTGAATTTATAATTATCTAAATATAAAAAGTTTAATTAAAATAAAAATTGTAAAAAGATGTAGGAGTCAAGTATGTCACATGAGGTTGAGAGTAAAAATTCTAACATAAATGCAAAAATGCTGCATCATTAAATATCAGTTTGGAATCTAATCACTTTCTACAATTATACTCAATTAGCTTAAGCTGTTATACAATTTTAGTTATCATTAACACAAACTAGAAAGCCACTATACTATTGCACTGCTCTTATATTACATGATGTCCTATTCAGAAACACCCAAGGGACTGAAAATTCCTTCCTTTTCCTAAACACTTAGCTTAAGGACTGGAAGTTAATGAGGCTTCTGAGAATATTAGTAATGGTATCAAAATAGGAATAGTTAGTACAGAAAAAGTCATCTTTTCTCCATTACCTCCTTGAAAATCTTGTAGTGTCATGTATTTCTTTCAGGCGATTTTTTTAAAAGTCCTTTAAGTTAAAGGCAGTCTCCCAGAGGACTTCCTCATCAATGTGTTATGGCCATCTTGAGGACCAAGGTCTACAGAACTTTCCTAAACTTCTCTTAGTTGTTTTTGAGGTTTATGGGCCCCTCAGAAAGCAGGGTAGTGATCAGAAAGGCAACTCAGCACAGGGCCCATAAAGCCTAAGTACGGAGCGACTGGAACACTCACACATTGATAGTGGGAGTTTAGAACACAGTCACTTTGCAGATCTATTTGGTAACTTCTTAAAAAGTTGAACATACTTTGACCCTATGACTTAGCAATTCTACCTGTAGGCATTTTACCCAAAAGAAAGGAAAACGTACCCACAAAAAGGCCTGTACACAAAAGTTTACTTTAACCTTATTCATAATGACTCAAACCTGGAAATAACAGAAATGTTCATCAATGGGAGAATGGACAAATAAATTGTGATATAATCACTCAATAAAATATTACTAAGTGATAAAATTATGGATACATGCAAATACATGGAAGAATCCATAGTGTGCTTGAGAAGGAAAAGAATCTTTTAAAAAAACCCAAAAATATCTTGATTCTGTAGAGTTAGTGTTCCTCAAACATTAATTCAGGACACAGAATCAATTCACTATAAAACTTTCAAGGTAAACTCTCTTAAAGTTGAATAAATTAAAGTGAATTTGATTTGTACCACCAAATCTCTTTGGGGAGTTTTGAGCATAGGGGCAAGAAATTTTGTTTTTTAATCTATAAGAAATACATACTCACCGACTCTTCCTTTCTTGTGAATATGGCCAGGCATGATGCCAATTTTGCATTCTCCAGGCTAGAGGAAAGTAATTCACAGTATCAGAAAAGTGAAAAAAAATATTAACTCCGAGATCATACACACAAATATACTTGGACTGACTCAAAGTTAGTTAGGCTTCAGAGGCTAAAATCGGGCTCGTTTCGTTTTGTACACTCACATTGATGACTCCAGGGCAGTTCGGCCCGACCAGCCTGGTCTTTCCCTGTCGCAGCAGTTTGTGCTTGACCCGCACCATGTCCTGCTGCGGGATACCTTCGGTGATGCACACGACCAGGGACACTTCCGCCTCGATAGCTTCATCAATGGCAGCAGCAGCAAAGGGAGGAGGGACATAAATGACAGATGCTGTCGCCCCAGTCTGTTCTTTGGCCTGAAACATTAATACAAAGCACTTTACTATAGGTTCAGTCAGACACTTTGTAAAACAAACTCAATACCATGGTTTTAATGATATCATGGGATCAGGAAAAGACATCACCAGGAGACACTCAATGTCTTCATTCTTCCCATTAACTAGTTCACTCTGCTGTGAGAAAACAGCAGAGTTAAGTGTGGCCTCCTCTCCGCCCCAATGGGACACCCCTCGAAACTGGAAGGTTCTGTGACCTCCCCTTCCTTCAAGCGATGTGGCAGCATGTCAGCACACACGAAAGCACTGACTGGCATTTAGGTCCCCTCATTCCTGGGCCACGTTTATTTCTGTTCCTCTGCAAGGCACTTACTACCCATTCAGTACGAAAGGCCCTGCATCTCCTCAGGAGAAAAGGACTAGTGAGCCCCAAACCTCAGAACTTAGCTCTCAAACATGTTTTTAAAAATATTATCAAACCATGGACCTTCTATGGTGGCCCAGTAGTTAAGAATCTGCCTTCCAATGCAGGGGACTCGGGTTCAATCCCTGGTCAGAGAACTAAGATCCCACATGCCACGGGCCTAGAACTAAGCCCGTGTGCCGCAACCTCTGAGCCCAGGCACCAAAACCACAGAGTCCGCAGGCTGCGACTAAGACCCAATGCAGCCAAAACAGATAAAATTTTTTAAATTAAAAAAATAAAAATAGATCAAAGAATAAATATTATCAAGAGGAAGCAAAATGAAGTGGTTTTATTCCTAGCTGCTAATTTTTACTCTAATGCATGCTGACTAGAAATGAACTAAAATACACATGCATAAATAACCACAGAACAAGAATCGGTCATATAAGGTTACGAGTCTATGCTACATCGCCCCTCACAATGCAAGGCACTTAAAGATCACCAATGTGACCACTGTTCTCTCTGTGATCTTCTATATATTTTGTACATGTATCAATACAGATGTAGCCTTCCACCCACTTGCACATGTGTCCATGACTCTTCTATAACGGAAGCTCCTTGAAGACAGAGACGGTCAGGGTCTCTGACTCTCCAAGAGAGGCAGCACCTATTCTGTGAGAGGCCCTGAGAAAGACTATGTAACCCTGCCTGCTTACTACCCCATCTCCAAATCAAGATGTAGAGGCCAAGAAATATTAAATAACTTGCATGAGGTCACAGAGCTCAGAAGTGGCAGAGCCAAGATTCAAACCTAAGTATATCTGATCCCACAGCGTCAGTTCTTTTCAGCTACAGCAGGCTACCTCCCTATAAAGGTCAAAATGTAGCTTAATTAAGATATAAATCAAAACATTTTAAAAGGCTATGCCATGAGATTTTAAATGGATACAAATACCAAGTTACACAAAGTACAGGTACAGCTGGAAGGGGCAGAAGTAAAAGATGGTGTGTTTGAGAATCATCCCAAACTAACTGCCCATGTTCCAGAGGCCGAGGAGCTTTCTCTACTGCACCCCTAATAAAGAGAGGTATCTTGACAGGGACAGATGAACAAGTCAATGGATGTTGACTTGCTAAGGGTTAAAAATAATTGAAATCACTGTTTTTAAAAACTGTTCAAGGTGATAACAGGGAAGTGGGGACCAAAGGAAAAAACTAGGTTGGAACCAACAGAAATGAGATCATAGATGTGCAGGTATTTTATGGAAAATATATCCCATGGGTTCCTACCTCTTAAGGATACAAAGACTTTGAGAAGCTGGACTGTGACCACAGAATCTGCGTCGGCAAGTAATACTACATGAAAGGTAACCATTGCACTCACTCAGAAATCTCTTTGTAAGAGCAGAACAGGTGAGAAATAAACCGCATCTGTCAAAGAACTTACATTATCTTCCAAAAGCCATATCTATTTGTATCAAAATGAATAATAAATGAACTGCTAGGAACAAAAACTTTTTTTTTAAAGGAAAGCAAAAAAAAAGGCTCATGACAAAAGTCAAATTTAACTAGGAAGTTTTAAAAAATGCAAAGCAAAACTTTAAATGATTATTCTACAGAATTTATGAATTTTTTACTCTCTAAAATATGATACACTCAAAACACACATACAGATATATAGTATACCCTATTTTCAAGTTTAAAGTAAAATGAAAATTCCAAATTTGAGTATTTGTTTTATCCTTTATCTTGATTTACATTAAGAATTCAAATTACCTCAATTTGAAGTTAGTATTCCAAAAAGATAGTAAATCTATAAATTTGTACTTTAAAAAAAAAATGAAATTCTTTAAAACATGCCTTAAAAGTATATTTAAGAAGAGGGGGAGTGCTACATTTTTATTTATTAACCTCAATACATCAATCCCAAGTACTAAGTTTATTTCTTTGATTTTTTAAAAATTAAATAGCCAAGAATATATACAATGGCTTCTTTCATAATACTATTATTTTTGTATATATTCATCTAAGTGTAGAAAGAGAATGAAAGAGGATACACTGAGGTGAAATAAGTTCTCTATGAAAGCAATATCCAAGAAGTGGAAAACACCATATAAAACTTAACTGTACATACCTTCATATCATCTGACTTTGTACCATAAGCACGTATTAGCCTTGTAACAAAGTTTAGCTTAAGTCATTCTAAAAGTATTGAGAAATCAGCAAGCTGAGGGAGAGACCAGGCCTCTGTGAGTTGCCCGTTGGACTCTAATCCACACAGGAACACCACCCACTACTAGTTACTCTGAGCCAGGCTAAGTCTGCCACTGATCAGCTGTGACACTATCTACAGGACCCTCAACCTCTGTACCTGTCGTATCCTTGTCTTTAAAATAGGGATGATAACAGTCCCTACCTGGGGGCTTCTGGTGAGGCTAGAATGAGGCCATGAAGATAAAGCACCTGGCACAGTGCCTGGCACAGCTCCCACTAACACTGAGCGACAGGGTCGAGCGTGGATGCTGACACGCGCACTTCTAACAGCCCAGAAGAAATGGTAGAAGCCAAACCACGGCACTTCTTCCCTGAAGAACTGATGTACGCCTATAAGCAAAAGTGACCCAGAATGCGGAGAGAACATCCTGAGCCTACGTGACTAAAGTGAACCCACTCGTTTTTACCATGGTTCAAATTTCTCTAGGTTACTGGAATTTTAGAAGGCATGTGACTCTTCCAAAAGGGGCACAGTTAAGATCTTGAGCCAAGGTGTGCTAACTCTTCCCTTGGTTTTTTCTTCTTGCCAAACTCAGGTACCATTAATTACCTCCTTCACAGTGTTAAAGACTGGTAAGCCCAGGTGCGTCTTGCCTCCTTTCCCTGGAGTGGTTCCTCCAACTAGTTTGGTGCCATATTCCAGTGCCTGCTGGCTATGAAAGGTGCCCTGAGAAGGAAAAGCACAAGACTAGTGAGAAAAGGCTGGCTAGGGAGCCTAAAGACAATCTTCAGCAACTTAGAAAAGAAAAACAAATATGTTAAGTATCTGTCGTTTGTTGTTGTTCAGTCAGTCACTAAGTTGTGTCCAACTCTTTTGCAACCCCATGGACTATAGCACACCAGGCTCCTCTGTCCATGGAATTTCCCAGGCAAGAATACTGGAGTGGGATATCATCCCCTTCTCCAGGAATCTTCACAATCCAGGGATCATACCCACGTCTCCTGCATTGGGAAGATTCTTTACCACTGAGCCACAGGGTAGGAATGCCATATTTCCAAGCATCCTCATCAACTTTCTGAACACAGCTTTCAACCTTGAAGCAAAACAGGTCTCTGCAGAGCCAAAATCACTGTTCTGTGTGTGTGTGTGTGTTTTTTATAGGAGGTCTCTTTTCAATCTGTTTTCAAATTTAGCTGGTTATCAGAAACTCCCTTGTGTTGATCGGAAAAGAACACCTCCTTCTCACTGTTCCTCAGTCCCTGATGTCCTCACATCCCTCTTCTACTCACCACTCCATAAAGGCAGTGATTTCTATCTACTTTGCTCACTGAGAGATGGCACCCAAAGCAGTTACATACAGTAGGCACTCAGTAAGTAGTTGTTGAAAACCGAATGGATCTTCGCAGCCATTCTATGAGGACCAAAAAATGCTGACTCAACTACTCAAGTTCTGTTACAAGCATAAAAATTGGGGCTTTAAGAGACCCTTCAGAAATTTCCTGATTTCAAAGTCTTCATTCTTCAAAACAGGAAACCTAATCCCAAGCACATTAACTGACTTATCTAAAAGTCAACGATGGAGTTTTGTAAAGTACCACAGGCCAGTGCTCTTGTTAAAGCAGTACCATTCAAAGTGTTATCTGTAGACTCTTATGGGTGTGCAGTGAGGTAAATGCAAAAAGGGGAAATAATGACAAAAAAGAAGAAAGAAAAAAACGAGAAAAATCTAATAAAAAAATAAGTGAAAATGTCTGCAAATTTTTATAGCAATATGACATTGCTATGACTTACTGTATTTTGTAAAAAGTACTGCTCTGCAATAAAGTGGAAATAAAAACACACACCCAAACTGGGCCTTCACTCCAGACAGTTAAAGAAGCACTGTGCTAGAATACTACCTGCTAAAAAAATTTAAATAGTCACACTTTTTATTCCTAATGTAGTGCTGAACAGGGATGACATTTCCTATTAATGTCCTTGTTTCCGTTACTTTTCTCATTATCACCATCCAGTGTATGGTTAAAATAAGAATAGTTTTAGTGGCTCATAACAGCCAGTACAAGAAATATCACCCCTTGGGAAAACGGCATTGTTGGAATCTGCTCTGAAATATAAATATTCTTCATTCATATGTGCAATAATGTGCACAGTGGAAAAAAAAAAGAACTAATGAGACAAGATTTACATTTTCTATGGAGATAAACTCTAAATTTCAGACTTCATCATTCTCTAGAAGCAGAAACTTAACCAACAAATAAACAAGGCTCCCAGTGAATGAGAAACAATGTATTTGCTGATAACTAAGACACCGAAACCAACCTTGGATCTCAATATTTAGGCAATCATCATCTAATTTAAGAAGCAGAGACAGTTACAAACAGTGCTTACAGCACAGACAATGGTTCTTTAAAAAAGGGCAGACGTTAAAATGTCATGTGCTCTGTTTAGTCGCTCAGCCTTGTCTGACTCTTTGCAACTTGCAACACCACGGACTGTAGCCCACTAGGCTCCCCTGTCCATGGGGATTCTCCCAGCAAGAATACTGGAGATGGTTGCCATGCCCTCCTCCAGGTAAAATGTCAAAGGGTCATATAAAGCTTAGCAAATAGAAAAATAACATTCTATATAATTAATTTATGTGTGGAATTTGGGTTAATCAAACATTTAATTATATGCTAATAAAATTAATACATACCCCAAAAGGGACTGAATATGATTTTAATTGGCAGAAGAATGATAAACTGTACTTCATGAGCACGAAGCATCAACTTTCTTTAGAAGGTATGTATGTGGAAGTGGTATTCATAAAATATATGGCTCTCAGAATAAGCAAACCAATTTTATCTATGAACAAAATTTCAAGGTTTTAGTTGTTTCTTTCTTCGTTGGCAGTGGCTATTTTTAAAAATAGTAGAAGAATGGGAGAAAAAGAAGAACGGTCCACTGCAATTCACATTTCTGTGCCCAGAAAAGTCAAAAAGCAGAACGACATTTCACCTGAAACAACTTCTAATCAAAATTCATTTTTCAAAAAAAAAAAGAGATAAGTTTAAAGCAATTCTTAAGTACTTAAAAAAAAAAAGTTATAGAAGTTTGGATATTTGAGTATCCTCCTCTAGATCAGGAGTTGGTAAAGTATGGCCTGAGGGATCTGGCCAGCCACTGGTTTCGTGAATTAAGCTTCCCTGGCATACAACCATGTCCACTCACTGACGTATTACCTGTGGCTGGTTTTGCTGTTCCAATGCTATGGAGTAGTTGTAACAGAGACTGCATGGCCTACTAAGCCTAAAATGTTTACAATCTGGTCTTTACAGAATGAACTTGTCAATGCTAGATCACCAAAATATTGCAGAATGAATATTATAGTTCTTTTAATCACAGAAAAATCATTAACTTTAAATTACACAAAAATCATTCATCACTTTTATTCTGCCATGTCTCCCTTAATAACTGAGGAAGGGACAGTTTGGGTTAAGGTTAGGGATTATCTTCTAATAAATTTGGTAGCATTCCTTCATATTTAAAAAAAATCTGAGCATCTACTATAGTAGAACTATAAATGTGTACATATGTTTTAAAGGGCAACTTGGTAGCACCTGCTACAATTTTAAATACAGAACCTTTGACACCCAATTTTACTTTCAGGAATTTATTTAACAGACATATATGTATGATATATATTATATACTTATATATATAATATGTTTTATATGTTATATATATATAATATGTTTTAAATACACACACACACACACACACATAAACGGAGAAGGCAATGGCACCCCACTCCAGTACTCTTGCCTGGAGAATCCCATGGACGGAGGAGCCTGGTAGGCTGCAGTCCATGGGGTCGCTAAGAGTTGGACACGACTGAGCGACTTCACTTTCACTTTTCCCTTTCATGCATTGGAGAAGGACATGGCAACCCACTCCAGTGTTCTTGCCTGGAGAATCCCAGGGACAGGGGAGCCTGGTGGGCTGCTGTCTATGGGGTCACACAGAGTCGGACACGACTGAAGCGACTTAGCAGCAGCAGCATACACATAAACACAGAGAAAGAGAGCACATCCTATGAACTCTGTAGAACGCTTATTATGTAAGTGTTTTGTATGAGTAAGAAAAGTATCTAGAAGGATATACTTCCAGCGGAGTAAAATGGTAGGAAGGAGAGAACGGAGATTCTTAGGTCGCACTTTACTGTGGAATCACATCACAGATATATTTAAACTTACGCAAATTCTATGATGTATGCAGAGGATAGGGAGGCAGCAAGGCCTAAACACAAGCCATCTACCTTGTTGTTGTTGTTCAGTCGCTAAGTCACGTCTGACTCTTTGTGACCCCATGGACTACAGCATGCCTGGCTGCCCTGTCCTCCACTATCTCCCGGAGTTTGCTCAAGTTCATGTCTATCTACCTTACTGAGTGCTTAATTAAAGAAACAGTGACCTGTTCCAATGTTGGAGAAAAATCAGTTGTGTTATACTTGCTGAAAGGAAACGTGGGTTTCCAACAAAATACTATACTCCTAGGGAGGGATTTTCGGGGTAACAAATACAATTTTTACTTGACTATAGCACTTAACCCCCTCCTGAGATACAATCCCACTGCTGTAGTGTTCCCCTTTCTGCTACAAACATGTGTTATGACTTTTGTGATATTAAAAAAAAAACCCAAAACGGATAATACTTCAATGTTTTTGTATCTCTAATATACATTTAAAAAAACAAAAATCTTGATAAACATACCTGCTTACCAGTGAAACCCTGGCAAATAATCTTCGTATTTCTATCAACATAGAGATGCTTCCTGGAAGTTGTATAAGAGCAATGCCGAATTCCATTCTGTTGCACTGAAAAGTAAAGAAAATATGACACATTACAATTTTTTCCAAACTTTTGGACTACGGACTTAACCTAGTGACACAAAAAAAATCCTCTAAAGAGGAACTATCACGTGACGGTGGCAGCTTTCAATGTCACTTTTTAAATAAGACATATTAAATATAAAAATTGATTAAAGAAACAAAAAAGGGACACTGTTCTGTTCTTCAGAATCCCCTTTCTACTGAGAACCCCAATCTTGTAGCTTTTTCTGAATGAAGAGAGGTTAAGTTTATAATTTTTATTCCTCAGAAAGAAATCTGGTGCTCAGATAAATACCTCAAATTAAAAATGAGGTATCACTCTAATACTCTTTACTAAACAGCCATATGCTTTCCCTATTTGACCCACCATTTTCAAGCCCAACATCTCTAAACAAAAGATGAGCTAACAGGCCAGCTTTGTCAGAACTACTAAGAACTACTCTGCAACTCATTTCCTGGTAATAATATTAACATTAAATGTTAAGTCATAGAATAAGGGCTTCCCTTGTGGCTCAGCTGGTAAAGAAACCACCTGCAATGCAGGAGACCTGGGTTCGATCCCTGGGTTGGGAAGAACCTTGGAGAAGGAAAGGCTATCCACTCCAGTATCCTAGCCTGGAGAATTCCATGGACTGTATAGTCCATGGACTGTATAGTCCATGGGGTCGCAAAGAGTAGGACAAGATTGAGCGACTTGCACTTCCATAGAATAAAACATGTCTAAAACAATCCAAAAATTACTTAAATTTGGTCTCTTCTGATGTAAGATTCAAGACCTCACATCTAAAAGAAATTGGGAAAATAAAATAAATAGGAAAAGGAGATGAGGGAGAAACATGTAAAAAACACCTGAGTTATTTTCACCTGAGTTAATTACACCTCAGTGAAACTGAGAAACCTAAGTAGCTCCCAGAGCCAGCTCCCTGTATTTCAAAAATCAGCAGGAAGCAGAGCACAGATGAATTAAAAATTGTGGGCTATCTTCTAAATCCCCATCAGAGCCCCAAAATGCTGTCTCCGTGGTCCACCCTGGCCCTTTTGAATTGCTAACACCTACCACTGAGGTAACCCATGAAAGTCAGGTCTAGAAAAGGACATCTATCTCATCATAAATTTGTCCAGAGTCCACTCAATGCTTTTTGTCCTGAATCACAGCTCATATCCTCCTAAGCCCTCAGACCTCAGATTCCACAACTGATCTGCCTCTGGCCCTTTGAGCACCCCTTGATTCATCTTCACTGATCTCACATGTAGCCCACCAGGCTCCTCTGTCCGAGGGACTGCCCAGGCAAGAATACTGGAGTGGGTTACCATGCCCTCCTCCAGAGGATCTTCCTGACCCAGGGATCAAACCTGTGTCTCTGCATCAGTAGGCAGACTCTTTACCACTGAGCCAACTGGGAAGCCCATACTGACCTCAGCTTCCAACAACTTTAAATTTTGGAGTCCCCTGTATCTCGAGGGAAGAGAGAGGCCTGGAATTCACCCTGACCAACCCGGAGAGAAGTATTCTGTGTGCACACAGATGAGCTGCATTCTTGGACTAGACTATGCTGAACAAGGGGCCCGAGGGAGCGCTGAGGGTCAGTCCTGGCCCAGTGAGCATAGCTAAGCACCTGAACCCAGGACAGGGAACAGGAACTGGTGAGAGCCCATCCTCACCAGTGATTGCCCTTGGTTCCCCATTGTCCCAGCTGGAGACGCAGAACCACAAAACTCATAGAACAGCTTTCCTCCCCTCTGCTATGCCTGACAGAACTTGCCCAACAGTCCCTCCCACTCCTGGAATATTGAACACACAGCCCATCTGTCAGTTTTCAGTGAGGAAAAGTACAAGATCTGATTCCAAGAGCAAATAAGATGAGGGTATCTGGAGCCCACACTTGCTTTCTGAAGGTACAGTTTTGTCCTCCACAAGTACTCTTACACTCCACCTTAACAAAGGCAGTTCACTTCTCCTTCCATGTGGCAGGAGTGGCCCTGTCACCTTGAGAAAGGACAGGTCAGCCTACATTTGTAAAGCACAGCTTCAATATCAGTACAACTCTGATCATTACCCTCTCCTACTTTTTCTTCTACTCAAAATCTCTAAGATCAGCTTTATGGAGCCCAAGAATTTACATCACCAGATCTCTGGTGCTTATAAAAACTACATCTGCAAGTGTGATGAACAGCAGCTCACCTCCCAGATAACCTCGGAGCCATTTAGTATTGCTCAGACTATGTGATGACCCTATCATTCTACAGCATCTAGAGAAGTGGATCTTGGGCGATCTATCATGTACATGTGGGTACATGAACTCTCCCCTTCCACTGTATGAGCTGATACCAAGGCTGCAGGTAAGCTGGAACCAACAGACTATCGTCACCTTTGAGCCAACCCCAAAATACATGTTCAAAGATGAGGAAATGAAATTCTGACCACAATCTGCCCCAACAAGAAACCTGTAAAATGCCAGACAAGGTATCACTCATACTGAAATGAGAGGAAGTGAGAATAATCAAGGATTTATGAAACTCAAAGGAAAACCTTGTGTTGCCCAACAAGCCATGATGTTCCATAATCATTAGAAACGCCTTTTAATTTGAGAAAACAGAAGACGAATCTGCCCCCTTCACTGGCCTTTTACAAAACTGCCACAGTTGTAAGGAGGACCCCAGACTTCCGCCACCCCAAGCCACAGGTAAAGACAGGCGGCTCTATTTAAGGCAGAATCATAATCAAATCAATGATAAATCTTACCACTGGTGACATCAGAGAATCAAGGAAATTCTTCTGCTTTTGCCATTTGTTTGCATTCAGATGGACATAATGCAAAATACACTTATATTCCTAGTAAATCTCAGCAAATTTTAAGTTGCATACATCATTTTCCTTGGAGAAGGAAACTTGGAGAACCCACTCCAGTATTCTTACCTGGGAAATCCCATGGACAGATGATCCTGGCAGGCTACAGTCCATGGGATCGCAAAAGAGTCAGACATGACTTAGGGACTGAACAACAACAATGTCATTTTCCTAATTCTTCCCCACCATAGACAACCCAAGCTCAGAATCACAGGCTGCAGACTCCCCAAGGCAAGCAGCTTCTCCTTTTCCTCACCCCTACTATACCTCTTCACCTTTCCTCCCAACAATTCCACAGTTCTCTAATTTGGACTGACAGAGAGTGCAAGCCACTAGCTGCTAGAAATATTAAACCTGTCAGACTGGTCATTTTCTTTCCCTACTTGATTTCTTCTCCATCCAAATTCTCAATCAAATGTCCTAAATAATGACTTTTTTTTTTTTTAAGTTTATTCTATTTCTGCTATCTTCAATGGTCTTGTCCATTGCTTCAAGAGGCCTAATCATATTTTGGTTTTAAATACAAACCTGATCTCTATAATATAGTACCCTATTTCCTAAAAATAAATCTAGAACATAGGGCATACTTTAGTCAAACCATCTGACGAGTATTTCTCACCTTTCAATGAGTCAATGTGCTCATTCTCCTGAGAATTTCACATGCATTGATTCATGTAAGTTCATATTTAAATAAAATGTTCTGTGGTGAGGAATCTGAATTTTCACATGACATTTGTGACTTGTGAATACAATGGGGTGTTTGGAGGGGATCTGAGATTAAGAAGAATGGAAACGAAATACTTTCATGTGCTGTCTAATTATAAACACCACACCTGCAGGCTAAAGGGTGCACACATCTTGTTACTTTCTTTACCGCATTATTTCTGAGCAAAATTATATCTGGCTACGTTTCTTTTGGGGCTTCCCAGGTAGCACAGTGGTAAAGAATCCGCCTGCCAATGCAGGAGAAACAGGAGATGCGTGTTCAAATTCTGAGTCAGGAAGAGCCCCTGGAGTAGGAAATGGCAACCCACTCCAGTATTCTTGCCTGGAAAACTCCATGGACAGAGGAGCCTGACAGGCTACAATCCTTGGATCGCAAAGAGTCGGACACGCCTGAGTTGGACAGGACTGAGTGACTGCGCACACGCACAAGTTTCTTTTAATATCATCTAAATATCTTCAGAACTTCTAACTGTAAATTCCATGAGTATAAGGACCATGTCTTATACCTGGCATCTCCCATGGCATATGGTACAGGGCTGTACAAAGCACATATACAGGAAATGTTTGAATTTCGGGACAAGAGATGGGATCTATGAAAAGAAACACATACAGAACTAAATATCAAAAGTTCCATCTCTTTTTGTGTGAACTAGAAAAATGTCAATCCATTACCAGGAAAAGAGGGGGGAAATCCTATATCTATTTTTGTACATGCACTGGTTTCCCAATAATTTGTATAAAAAATCCAGTCCTAAATACTACTAGCAGTTCTCAACGCTGCTACAATCCAGTACAAATTCCATGCTAACCAGGTTTGTTTTGTTTTTTGTTTTGAACAAATGAAATCCAGGAAGCAGTAATGTAATACAACTTGACTATTCCACTACAGGATTGACTATTCCACTACAGGAGAAAAGAAAAACCTAAAGCAAAACATAGCACGGGCAGAGTTAAACGCAATGACCCACCAGGAGAGTGGTTTCATAACATGCGACAGGCAAGGAGGAAGATCATAGCAACCTGAGCAACCCAGGGGCCAACAGGAAGGAGGGGACGAAAGCCCAACAGAAAAATGGACAAAGGCCATAAACAAGAAACACAACTGGCGACAGACAAATCATAAAGCAACCTATGAGAAGATAATGACCCAACTAATATTATGGAAGTGAGTATTTTTAATTAAATATTAGGGCAGCAGGAGGGCCTGAAGTCGGCCACCAGGCAGAATTTCCCAGTGGTGAAGGCCTTGGGACATCTCCAGGGAATGTGGTAGAGTCACCTTCTCTCCAGGTTCTCAGAAATGGGCCAATCTAACCTTGGGACTGCCTCTTAGAGCAGCTCAAAGCACAGCCAGGAACAGACAGGCCTGGGCTTGAATTTATGGCCTGCCGCTCACCAACTCGGTGACCTGAGGCAGGTCTTTGGATCTCCCCTGGCCTCAGTCTTCCCTTCTGTAAGTGCAACAACAGCTGCTCACGAGGCTGTGATGCTGATGGGAGATGATGCCTATAAACTGGGTAGTGAAGTGCCTGGTCCTCCCTAAACTGGGTTCACATCCTACATGAGCACAAAGGCCAATCATTTCCTAAAAAGAGAGAGCATACAATTCATATTTTAAAATCAAATAAGTCAGAAGGGTTTTACATTCTCATGCATAACCTATATATGCTTATATGTAAATATACTAATCCATGTCTACATAAAACACTCAGTAGGCAGACATGTACTAGTAAATTTCTACCATCTGAAATATTTTTAAAGATGCAGCCATACTGTAAAAAGGGGGATAACATTACACACCTCACAGGCAACATGAGCATTAGATGAGATAATAAAACAGAGAGGACTTCCCTGGTGGCTCAGACAGTAAAGCGTCTGTCTACAATGTGGGAGACCTGGGTTCGATCCCTGGGTCGGGAAGATCCCCTGGAGAAGGAAATGGCAACCCACTCCAGTACTCTTGCCTAGAAAATCCCATGGACAGAGAAGCCTGGTGCAGGCTACTGTCCATGGGGTCGCAAAGAGTTGGACACGACTGAGCGACTTCACTTTCTTTACTTTTCTAACATAGAGAGCATGCAGCATAATAACTAGGGTAGAGAAAGTGTGATTTCACTACTAGCTATTTATTACTGACATAGAATGAAAAGACTAGACTGAGATATTCATTGTGCCAGGCTCTCTCCCAGACACTAGAGATTCTGGGGTAACAAGATAGACTGAGGCCCACATGAAGCTTCCTGAGATATAAACATTAAACAATGAAACACAAAACCCCAGCAGTGCCAACTGTAGTAAAGGCTATGAACGAAAGAGACAAAGTAATCTGAAAAAAATGTGCATCAGCCAGCCACATGCGAGTCCTCTCCCTGCAGAATGACTACACCATGCACAAGATGGCCGCAGTGTGGATGCAAGTGTGGCCAAAAGCAGCTGCCACACAGGACTGTGACCACGGATGGTGCTATGTGACCAGTACTGTGCTCCTAACCAGTAGCCTGAGACTATTCATGAAAATACTCCCACTCCAACTGCTCTCTCAAACTATGCTCTTGTAGCTCGCTCATTTATTCAGGTATGTATTCCTGATTTTAACAAATGTATAGTTACTAATCATATGTATTATGCATCTATAATATGCAGACTATTGGGGTCCCTACCTATAGGGCCTTAAAGTATAGCAGAGTAGCTCAGCAGCCACTTACTTCTAAACCCCAATCTACTATTCAGATGTGAAATTATATATTCATTTAGTACACACTTACAGATGAAGTATAATGGGCTCTAAGTACTATATTTCATCAAATCTAAAACACTACCAATTTTAAGAAGTGCTATTAAGAACTAATGTGAAGAAAATGCTGCCAATTTACTGTAAGATACCATCAGTTATAAGACATCCCAATTTTAAGAATGTTATTAATATAACATTTAAAAATGTGGGTTATGGCAACAAAATGCCTGCCTTTGGTGAAATTATATTCTTCCCCTATATTTGGAGAAATTACTTTTAATATCCCCAACTAAGTTTTTACGGAAAAACAAGTTTGAGGTCAGATAATCAAGTCACCTTCTCATGGCTACATTGATACATTTAGATCAAGGCCATTTTGTATTTCTGAAATAAAGATTTGGTTCTTAGATGCAATGACAACAGGTACTAGTTATCAGAAACACTACTGTTGAGGGTCCCCTTTTCCAAACTACACTTCTAAATATCTTCCCTATTCCCGAAACAGGACTGTACAACTTGGCAAATACATGGAAAAGGCAGATGACACCTCTGGGTAGAGTAGTAACCTTCTCAACAAACCAGTGAGGTTGCCAAAGAAAAAGAAAAATCAGAACTTCAAAAAGGAGGCTCAGTCTATCATCCAGCATGCATGTAGTAGAAAGGATGCTGCAGAGTCAGAAGACCTGAGCTCTGGTACCCATTCTGATACTGATGAGGAAACATTTGGGATTTATTTCCATATTTGCCAAACAAAGGAATGGGACCAGTTTGGCTGTACGGTTCACTTTTTGGCATCAAAACGCCTTACTTCTAAAGTTAAAAAATACTGGCTCTTGAATACATTTTTCCAAAGAATACATACAGATGGCCAACAGGTAACGTGAAGAGGTGTTCAACATCACTAATTGAGAAACACACAAATCAAAACCACAGTGAGATTTCACCTCACCCTGTTACAGGGTGGCTATCACCAAAAAGACAAAAAACAATAAGTATTGATGAGAATCTGGAGAAAGGGAACCCTTGTGTGCCTTTCCTAGGCAGGTTATTGGTGCAGACACTATGGAAAACACAAATGAGGCTCCTTAAAATATTAAAAACAGAACTGTCATGTGACCCAGCAATTCCACTTCCAAGTATTTACTAGGAATAAAGAATAAAGAAGCTCAAGCTCTGTGAGAACAGTATCATTAAGTATTGCTAAGGGTGGATTCAAGATCTTAATCTTTGAGACACTTTCTTCTATAGACTCTGCTCCTAAGACAGCAAACCTATCTGAGGCAAGGATTTTTCAGAAACTCAGAAAAGCAAGAAAGACATGGATATAACTAATTCCTTTTTTCTTTCTGCCTAAAACATCCTTGATTATCCTTTAAATTATGTAATAAAAATCTCCAGAAAACTCTCCAAAGAAACCCAACTTCTTCCTATTTGCCAAAGTCTGTCCTCAGGTGATCTGGTAGCTAAGGGTAGCAACAGAGTGTACAATCATTGTTTTACACTTTTAAAATGTAATTTTCTCAAGAAATGAATCATCTCATCCAATATTCAGTACCAGCAGCAGAACTAGCAGCAACGCAGAAAAAAGGGGAGGTAGAAAAAAAACTAACTGTGGTTGAGTATCTATTTCATCCAAGGTGCTTTACATAAATTGTTCCCTGTATTCTGCATGGTGAATCCTGGACTTCATCATTTTTAGGATGCACTTTTTTTTTTTTTTCAATTTTTCTTTTTCTACATTTCTTAAACCAGGATGAAACTGACAACTAATGGTGTGTCACAATTTTAATTAGCAATCATTTCCCACTGTTAGTGGCAGACAGAACAGCAGTACATCTTACAAGGGACAGTGTTTCAGATTGATTAAAATATGGTAATGATTTCATGGAATGTGAACAGAAATTGAGAAACAGATTTAAAAACAACCCCCAGAGTTATTACCTAAACTGTACAGAACCAGGCAGACTTCAAACTTGATGTGGCTGATTCCAAAGTCTTTTCCTACACAACCTACCTAACACAGAGACTTTGAACATAGCAAGAATTTTCAACCGTCAGCGTTACTAGTAATCTTGGGTGTTAAGTTTTCAGGAACTGAAGAATTCAAACTGCCTGGTCTCGGAGACACTACAAGTAAGTTGGTTAAGGTCCTAGCCAACACTAAGCTTGTAGTTTTCTGGGCTGTGCTGACTCTAAATGCATCCTCCTGCAGATTCACCTTACAATCTAAGGAAAGGACAATTTAAAAGTATAGGACCGTCCTGTACAAGGCTCAGCTTGACCCTCCAATTTCCTACCGATTTCCTGCCCGTACTTCTCAACCCACTCACCCTCCTAGAGACTTCATCCTGGGCCACGTCACTTCTCACTTTCCTAGAGAACCTGTCCAAATGCCGCCCCCATCCCCCACTCATCACCGGAGGATCAAGGGCGTGCAAGATCCAGACACCGCGTCTGCAGGTCTCCCAGACCCGAATCCTGGCTGAGTCGCTCTACTTCCCCACTCGCCAGCAGCCCAACAGGTCCCCGCCCCACATATCGAGTAAAGCTTCCTCCGTCCCCGGGGGTCCCAAGCTTGGGCCCTCCCCCGAGATCCCGCCCCGGAGGGCCCAGCCGCGGCCTGGACCGGGGCGCCGGGCCAGATGAGGCCGGGAACTCGCGGAGGCTTGGAGGACAGAGTCCCGGGCGGACTCACAGAGGAAGGCGCGGGACAGGAGGCGGGCGGCGGCGAGGCCGCTGCTGCCAGAGGCCATGGTCGCAGCGGCACGGGCAGCAGCGAGGGCTGCGGTCATCCGCCAATGACACTCCCAGGCCCCCGGGGAACCTGGCGGGGGCCGAGGCGCGAGGAGGAAACGGGTGGCCAGAGCGTTTGCCGGTATGAATTTCCGTCCACAGAGGCCTCTTCACCCAACATTGGTCCTCGCAGGTAGAGAAGAAAAGGGCTTCTTAACGGAAAAGTGGCCAATAACTTGGCTTTTCCCCGGAAACGTGGCTTTGGCCCGACAATAATTACAACTGGCAGCTCAGGGGACACCCCACCGATGCCGGTCGGCGCGGGGCATTGTGTGAAATGTAGTTCAATGGCCGCAGTTTGTGGGAAGTTTGGGTGGGGGCCTGCGGAAAGGGAAGCGAAAGAGAAAAGGGGGAGTCAAAACCACCGGCACGGTGTCAAAAGGAGTGAGGAAACAGTGAAGCGAGCTGCAAAGAGCAATGCAGAACCTTTCAAGGCCCTTCCAAGGCCAAGGTGCAGACTTCCTTCATTTCCCCATCTACCATATGGAGAGGGTGATACCCTTGCAAGGACCATCGATGAATCTGAACTCGTGCAGTGAAGACGAGGATGTGACGAGAAAGACCAAACGCTACCTTCCTGGCACCTAACTTCTTGGAATATGAAGCTTTTGGTTAAACAGGCTATTATGAAGCCTATAGAGTGCCTTCCCCTGGAGATCCCGGAGGACTGAAGTTAAAGATCAAATGAGTGTTAGTCACTCAGTGACTCAGTCGTGTTCGACTCTTTAGGACCCCATGGACTGTAGCCCACCAGGCTCCCCAACCCATGGGATTCTCCAGGCAAGAATACTGGAATGGGTAGCCATTTCCTTCTCCAGCGGATCTTCCCGATCCTAGGGATCAAACCCAGGCCTCCGGCGTTGCCGGCACATTCTTTACCATCTGAGCCATTCAGTTCAGTTCAGTCACTCAGTCGTGTCCGACTCTTTGTGACCCCATGAGTCGCAGCACGCCAGGCCTCCCTGTCCATCACCAACTCCCAGAGTTCACCCAAACTCATGCCCATCGAGTAGGTGATGCCATACAGCCATCTCATCCTCTGTCGTCCCCCTCTCCTCCTGCCCCCAATCCCTCCCAGCATCAGAATCTTTTCCAATGAGCCAACTCTTCGCATGAGGTGGCCAAAGTACTGGAGTTCAGCTTTAGCATCAGTCCTTCCAATGAATACCCAGGACTGGTCTCCTTTAGGATGGGCTGGTTGGATCTCCTTGCAGTCCAAGGAATTCTCAAGAGTCTTCTCCAGCACCACAGCTCAAAAGCATCAATCCTTCGGTGCTCAGCTTTCTTCACAGTCCAACTCTCACATCCATACATGACCACTGGAAAAACCATAGCCTTGACTAGATGGACCTTTGCTGACAAAGTAATATCTATGCTTTTTAATATGCTATCTAGGTTGGTCATAACTTTCCTTCCAAGGAGTATGCGTCTTTTAATTTCATGGCTGCAATCACCATCTGCAGTGATTTTGGAGCCCAAAAAATAAAGTCTGACACTGTTTCCACTGTTTCCCCATCTATTTGCCATGAAGTGATGGGACTGGATGCCATGATCTTAGTTTTCTCAATGTTGGGCTTTAAGCCAACTTTTTCACTCTCCACTTTCACCTTCATCAAGAGGCTCTTTAGTTCCTCTTCACTTTCTGCAATAAGGGTAGTGTCATCTGCATATCTGAGGTTATTGATATTTCTCCCTGGCAATCTTGATTCCAGCTTGTGCTTCCTCCAGCCCAGCGTTTCTCATGATGTACTCTGCATAGAAGTTAAATAAGCAGGGTGACAATATACAGCCTTGATGTACTCCTTTTCTTATTTGGAACCAGTCTGTTGTTCCATGTCCAGTTCTAACTGTTGCTTCCTGACCTGCATACAGGTTGCTCAAGAGGCAGGTCAGGTGGTCTGGTATTCCCATCTCTTTCAGAATTTTCCACAGTTTATTGTGATCCGCACAATCAAAGGCTTTGGCATGGTCAATAAAGCAGAAATAGATGTTTTCTGGAACTCTCTTGCTTTTTCGATGATCCAGCAGATGTTGGCAATTTGATCTCTGGTTCCTCTGCCTTTCCTAAAACCAGCTTGAACATCTGGAAGTTCACGGTTCATGTATTGCTGAAGCCTGGCTTGGAGAATTTTGAGCATTACTTTATTAGCGTGTGAGATGAGTGCAATTGTGCAGTAGTTTGAGCATTCTTTGGCATTGCCTTTCTTGGGATCTGAGCCATTAGGGAAGCTCTAGATCAAATGAGACCTCGCCTTGTTTGAACAAAGCGTTCACTCCTCTGTAAGAGCTTTAGAAGGGACCTCCTAGAGTCTTAGAGTCAAAAGGTTAGCAAGAAATAAAGTAACCCACCTCCCTGCCTTTGACCTTGATCGTTAGTCCTCATCTTTATCATCAATGAAATTATAACCCTAACTTACTTAAAGTAATCATCATAATTTACACAGAGATACGTATAAAGTAGGAGTGGGATTACCCATTGGAGATTGCCCAGTATTTGCTCTGTGACCCAGATATTGCAAGTCCCTGCTTGGATTTGACAGAATCCAAAATTCCTCCCTCATGTAATGGATTATGTCTTTGCTATCATTTAAATATTACCAGTGGTTTCCAGATAGGTCCAGAATACTCATTTTAAAGAGCAAAGTTTTACATGATAATACTTATATTTTTATTTCATTTAATTACTAAAATGAATGATGATGAAATATATAACTTTGGTATGATTTTAATGAATTTTCATCTCCACAAAGAAAGGGTTTTTTGTTTTTGTTTTTTGAAACTGATGTCTCTCCAGCACCTAGAACAATGCCTGGGACAAAGAGAGAACTCATTATTTACTGACTTAACATGTAAGAGAAATACCATTTACATTGTTTATTGAGTTCACCCACAGTGGTTAATGTTCCTAAAGATATTTCAACCCTCCTAATAACTACACCACCACCTCAAGTCCACAGCTCGTTAATGAGAGGCTACTGCATTAGACATGATCTATACCATTTATCTTTGTATGCAGATTGATTTTGGAGTCAGACAGATCTGGATTCCAACTCTGCCACTGACTATATGACCTCTGGGTCTAAGGTTTTCTCACTAAGAAGGGGATGAAACTCCCTAACTCATCATAGGGTTATGACCAGTTAATGTATTAGTATGTAAAGTTTTTAATACCTTGTAAACCTTCAATAAATGGTAGTTATTAAAAAATAGGAACTTTCTTCTTCACGTGGTAGGATGATATTGTGAGATTTTTACTAATATTAGTAACTGGATATGGAACAGGACATTTCCATTTGGCAGCAAGTCATAAGTACCTCCACATTCTAAGGAGGGGAGCCTAGAGGCTACCTCTCTCCCAACTTCAGTAAGAGGTGGCCAAACTTGTCTTTGGATTTTCACTGTCACTATCCAGAAGCTCCAAAAGCAAAAGACAGGAATTCATTCAGTGAGGGAATTCTTCTGAGTCATGAGTTGTCAGTTTGATGTGTGTTTTGTTTTGTTTTGTTTTGTTTTTTTCCCCACTCCCAGACAAATTAGTGGGAGAGGGCTCCTAACAAGCAAACCGACAAAAATATGACATTAAATCCAAGGCAGAAATTCATGCGCCCTTCACAGTGCCTGAAAGTAGATCTGGTCAAAAAATGCTCAGGAAAACTTGAGTTTGTTTGAGACTAACCTAGAAACTAATGTCTGCTTCCTAATTGGATAATTCCAGACAGGGGGCCAGCTGGAGCAGCCCTCATTGGCAGGCAGGGAAGTATTTGATGCGGCAAAATGCATAATAGTCCCATCGGTGAAATGGACGTTGAGAAAGATAGCTGAGCTTCCCCCTAAGAGGATCTACTGGAACAAAGAACCTTAGGATAAAAGACCATGGAAGACCCCCCTCTCCTCACCCCCAGGAGCAAGAGGGGGCAGAGGGAGTTATCGGAGTTCAGCCAAAGAGCGTAAAACTCCCATCAGGATGCTGTCCAGATGGAATTCCCTAGTCAGGAAAGGAGGAGAGGAGCTACTGAAAAATCCACAAAGAGCCAGAAACCTAGAGCATGTGGACCATCAGGAGAGAACCACAAACACCACATTCAAAGAGATTTTATCCAAACTGTGCCCCACCCCTGCAGGCCAAGAGCAAGGGAGTGAAGGGTGGAGGAGTAAATAGAGAAGAAAAGAGACCTTACTCCATCTAGCTGCAGATTGGGGGTCCATAGTTCATGCCAGACCTGGAAGGGGGAGGAAGCTTTGAACTAGGCATACAATTGAAGTTTTAAATTGGATCTAATGGGACATTATTATTCATTTTAAAAATAGGTTATTTATCCCCATGGGTCAAAATTCAAAAAGTATAAAAAATTTGTATAGTGAGAAAACTTCCTTCCACCTGTCTTTCTACCATCTATTTCTTATAACCTCACATGGCAGAAAGAGGGTGAGAGAACTCTCTGGGGTCCCCACTATGAAGGCACTAACTCCATTTAAGAAGGTATCACCCTCATGACCTAATTAGCTCCCAAAAGTCCCACCTCCTAACACATCACATTGGAGTTTGGGGTTTCAACATACAAATTTGAGGGAGATGCAAACATTCAGAACATTCTATCTAAGCCCAGTTTTGCCCACTTCTTTCTGGAAAAAAAAATCACCTTTTAAAGGGAAAAATAGCTGCCTTATCCTTTGTAATAAAAGCACACTTAGAGAGAACTGTGTTGTAAACAAGAGAGGCTAGGTCTTGGGGCTGGTGAGACAGCCTTAACCCTCAGTAGGTATCATTAATCCCTTCAGAAAACAATGTTGAGAATTGGGAGCTTGTATTCTTGGCCTTGTTTATGGGAGATGGTATGACACAAATCAGAAACCCTTAACCTCAGAATAGCTTCAGCTTTTGGAAAATTGGGAGAAGGGCTGGGGATTATTTTTATCTCAAGTACAGCTACAGAGGCAGAATACACGTGCAATTTTGAGAAAGAACCAGCTTAACATCATTGACTGATGTGAGCAGAGGCAGGCTCTTTCCCTCTCCCATTACAGGAACTGGTACTGCTAGCTTAGCTACCTTTGCCTAAGAATGAGGACAAAGGACTTTCTGACTTAAAGAGCCTTTCTCAAAGCCTGTTACACTTCTTTGGGTTATAGCACCTCTGAAGGAGAGGTTTTATCTGCACTGTACCCTTACAGAAATGTCAAGAGCTTTGATCTTTCTTTTGGAAGAAATGGCTTCCAAATATAATTTCTTTCTGCCATACTTGAGCCCTATTGCAAATTTGGTCCCCTAGGAAGGAAACTTTGAATATCCCGTGCAAGAATACTCTAGGGACCAACTCTTGCTGAAGGGAAGAGAGCAAGACCGGGCAGAGAGAAACAGGTCCAGCTGCAGTGCAGGCCCAATGCCAATCTTGGCCAGTGCCCGTAAGAATTGCCCTGAACCAGGCAATATGCTGATGATGAAGCTGAAGCTCCAATATTTTGGCCACTTGATGCAAAGAGTGGACTTACTGGAAAAGACCATGATGCTGAAAAAGACTGAGGGCAGAGGAGAAGGGGATGACAGAGGATGAGATGGTTGGATGGCATCTCTGACTCAATGGACATGAGTTTGAGCAAACTGTGGGAGATAGTGAAGGACAGGGAATCCTGGCATACTGCAGTTCAAGGGGTTGCAGAGTCAGACACAACTTAGCGACTAAACAACAACAAGGCAATATGGGTCATCAACATGTGTGAGCAGCCCTCGGAGGGGCATGATAATGGATCCATGAAATTCCTGAAAGTGTGGTAGTGGCTGGGGAGATAACTGAAGATTCTCTGCTAACAGTGGTCTCCAGTAGAAAGACAGCAGATCCATCAGTGTAGACTCATATGGGAGACCCATCATAGTATCAACCAGGTGTCCCTTCCAGGAGAAAACCTGTTGGGAAATCGAGAACCCTTAACAAAGCCATGAAGAAGACAGCTAGGTTTTGGTGTCACTCCTTTGCCTACTCTGTGACCTCATCCTTCTGAAGCCCAAGTCCTTTCCTTTCTCAAGGTAATCAGTGCTTTCCCATGATGTCCAGTTGGACCAGTCCAGGGTTGGACCAGTCATTCTTTCACTAAGTTTCTCATTACCTTAACAAATGGAATAATGCTATTGGCCCAGTTTAATAGACAGTCCCTCCCAAGTTACGCATTCATATATCAACAGTGATTGCCAACATCTTCACAAATAAGTGATTCATGTTGAGAATTTCTGGAATTAGAGCCAGGAGAGCTGCTTTTGCACCTCCTCTCTGATCCTTCTAGGATAATTTTCCTTCTTCATCAAATACAGCTTTAAAAGTTTTCTGTCTTTCTCTCTTTTTTTCTGTGTGTGTGTGTATGTATTCATATATCTATATATATGTGTGTGTATATCTCAAAAACAACAGAATGATCTCTGTTCGTTTTGAAGGCAAACTATTTAATATCACAGTAATCCAAGCCTATGCCCCAACCAGTAATGCTGAAGAAGCTAAAGTCGAATGGTTCTATGAAGACCTACAAGACCTTTTAGAACTAACACCCAAAAAAGATGTCCTTTTCATTATAGGGGACTGGAATGCAAAAGTAGGAAGTCAAGAAACACCTGGGGTGACAGGCAAATTTGGCCTTGGAGTACGGAATGAAGCAAGGCAAAGCCTAATAGAGTTTTGCCAAAAGAACACACTCATCATAGCAAACACCCTCTTCCAACAACACAAGAGAAGACTCTACACATGGACATCACCAGATGGTTAACACTGAAATCAGATTGATTATATTATTTGCAGCCAAAGATGGAGAACCTCTATACAGTCAGCAAAAACAAGACCAGGAGCTGACTGTGGCTTAGATCATGAACTCCTTATTGCCAAATTCAGACTGAAATTGAAGAAAGTAGGGAAAACCACTAGACCATTCAGGTACAACCTAAATCAAATCCCTTATGATTATACAGTAGAAGTGAGAAATAGATTTAAGGGACTAGATCTGATAGACAGAGTGCCTGGTGAACTATGGACTAAGGTTCGTGACATTGTACAGGAGACAGGGATCAAGACCATCCCCATGGAAAAGAAATACAAAAAAGCAAAATGGCTGTCTGGGGAGACCTTACAAATAACTGTGAAAAGAAGAGAAGCGAAAAGCAAAGAAGAAAAGGAAAGATATAAGCATTTGAATGCGGAGTTCCAAAGAATAGCAAGGAGAGATAAGAAAGCCTTCTTCAGCGATCACTGCAAAGAAATAGAGGAAAACAACAGAATGAGAAAGACTACCTCTTCAAGAAAATTAGAGATATCAAGGGAACATTTTATACAAAGGTGGGCTCGATAAGGGACAGAAATGGTATGGACCTAACAGAAGCAGAAGATTTTAAGAAGAGGTGGCAAGAATACACAGAAGAACTGTACAAAAAAGATCCTCACGACTCAGATAATCACGATGGTGCGATCACTGACCTAGAGCCAGACATCCTGGAATGTGAAGTCAAGTGGGCCTTAGAAAGCATCACTACGAACAAAGCTAGTGGAGGTGATGGAATTCCAGTTGAGCTATTTCAAATCCTGAAAGATGATGCTGTGAAAGTGCTGCACTCAACATGCCAGCAAATTGGGAAAACTCAGCAGTGGCCACAGAACCGGAAAAGGTCAGTTTTCATTCCAATCCCAAAGAAAGGCAATGCCAAAGAATGCTCCAACTACCACACAACTGTACTCATCTCACACGCTAGTAAAGTAATGCTCAAAATTCTCCAAGCCTGGCTTCAGAAATACATGAACTATGAACTTCCTGATGTTCAAGCTGGTTTTAGGAAAGGCAGAGGAACCAGAGACCAAATTGCCAACATCCGCTGGATCATCAAAAAATCAAGAGAGTTCCAAAAAAACATCTATTTCTGCTTTATTGACTATGCCAAAGCCTTCGACTGTGTGGATCACAATAAACTGTGGAAAATTCTGAAAGAGAAGGAAGTACCAGACCACCTGATCTGCCTCTTGAGAAAGCTATATGCAGGTCAGGAAGCAACAGTTAGAACTGGACATGGAACAACAGACTGGTTCCAAATAGGAAAAGGAGTACATCAAGGCTGTATATTGTCACCCTGCTTATTTAACTTCTATGCAGAATACATCATGAGAAACACTGGGCTGGAGAAAGCATAAGCTGGAATCAAGATTGCTGGGAGAAATATCAATAACAGATATGCAGATGACACCACCCTTATGGCAGAAAGTGAAAAGGAACTAAAGAGCCTCTTGAGGAAAGTGAAAGAGGAGAGTGAAAAGGTTGTCTTAAAGCTCAACATTCAGAAAACTAAGATCATGGCATCCAGTCCCATCACTTCATGGCAAATAGATGGGGAAACAGTGAAAACAGTGGTTGACTTTATTTTTCTGGGCTCCAAGATCACTGCAGATGGTGATTGCAGCCATGAAATTAAAAGACGCTTACTCCTTGGAAGGAAAGTTATGACCAACCTAGATAGCATGTTCAAAAGCAGAGACATTACTTTGTCAACAAAGGTCCGTCTAGTCAAGGCTATGGTTTTTCCAGTAGTCATGTATGGATGTGAGAGTTGGACTGTGAAGAAAGCTGAGTGCCAAAGAATTGATGCTTTTGAACTGTGGTGTTGGAGAAGACTCTTGAGAGTCCCTTGGACTGCAAGGAGATCCAACCAGCCCATCCTAAACGAGACCAGTCCTGGGTATTCGTTGGAAGGACTGATGCTAAAGCTGAAACTCCAATACTTTGGCCAGCTCATGCGAAGAGTTGACTCATTGGAAAAGACTCTGATGCTGGGAGGGATTGGGGGCAGGAGGAGAGGGGGACAACAGAGGATGAGATGGCTGGATGACATCACTGACTTGATGGACATGAGTTTAGTAAACTCTGGGAGTTTGTGATGGACAGGGAAGCCTGGCATGCTGCGATTCACGGGGTTGCAAAGAGTCAGACACAACTCAGTGACTGAACTGAACTGATGTGTGTGTGTGTGTGTGCATATATATATATATATACACATATTCATGTATCTTTATATATGTGTGTATAGGTATATATTCATATATCTCTCTAGATGTGTATATGTGTGTGTGTGTGTGTGTTTACTTTTTAATTTTTTGTAGCAGATGAAAATCAAGACACCAGAAAAGAGCAACTTTCTTTGAAACTCTGGAACGTAGCTGAAGATCTAATATTGTGTCCCACTCTGCAATCTAGTGGACTGCAAATAAGGGTCCTGAGAATTAGTACTGAAAGGAGAGAAAAGCAAGGTGTTGAGGCTTATGGAGAGGAAGGAAGAGAGACAGGAGAAGTCAGGTATGGCCTGAAAGAGGACTCCAAGGGGAAGAGAGTAACCCATGTTCTTGGAAGACAATGAACTCCTCAAAAAGCAACTCCAAAGGCTATCAGGTCATGGAGCCTCTGTCTCAGGTCCCTAACTCCTCTGTGTACAGCACTTGCATAGCCTGGGGCTCTGAAAATTGCCTTTTTCATTGAGGCTTTACATATTAGTGAAATAAATGAGGGTATTGGGCTTTGAAGAATGGTATCACCTAACAGAAGTTGAAAGGATCTTCATGGACCCAAGAAGATGCAATTTCATTCTGGGAAATTGTCTCACATAGCCACCAGATTGTTACTTTATTCCCTAGAAGGATGAACCTATATTTAGCTTTGTTTCATGTCTCATACAAAGTTAATAAACTCACTCATTATACAATTTACAGATAATTTCTATTTTGAGATTCATCCTTTTCAGTGTCTTCTAAATATCCTCCAAGGTTAAACACATTACATCTCCAACCAGAAAGAATAATCAGTAGTTTGGATTTTTATGGATGATCTGTGATGCTCTATGTTAGCTTATAGATTTTTGTCTTCCAGAGATACAAATTGTCTCTTTACAGCAGAAAAAGTAACTCCAAAGTCTTGAACCCACTTCCCCCCAAGTTTTCTTGCCCTGCTGAGTATCTCCTATTTTTATTATGTCACTTGGGAATTTCTGTGCCTCGGTTGTCTCACTTATAAATAACAATAGTGGTGTTATATGCACCAGAGTTCACTGCAGCACTGTTTACAGCAACCAGGACACAGAAGCAACCTAAATGTTCATCAACAGAGAAATGGATAAAGAAGATGTGGTACGTATATACAATGGAATATTACTCAGTCATAGAAAGAAATGAAATTAGGTCATTTGTAGAGATGTGGGTAGAGCTAGAGACTGTCATGCAGACTGAAATCAGAAAGAGAAAAACAAATATCACATATTGATGCATATGCGTGAAATCTAGAATAATGGTATAGATGATCTTATTTGCAAAACAGATAGAGAGACACAAATGTAGAGAACAAACATATGGACACCAAGGAGGATCAGGGAGGGGTGGTAGAATGAACTGAGAGATTGGGATTGATACATATACACTGCTGATACTACATATAAAATAGGTCACTAATAAGAACCTACCATAAAGCACAGGGAACTCCACTCAGTGCTCTATGGTGATCTAAATGGGAAGGAAATCCAAAAAGAAGGGATATATGTATACATACTGTGTGGTAGGAGCTAACACAACATTGCAAAGCAACTATACTCCAATAAAAATTAATTTTTTAAAAAAAGTAATAGAGTTTTTGTGTGGAGGAAATGAGATACTCCACGTAAAACACTAAGAAAACATTTGGTAAAGGTTGCCCATTATTATCACAGGCTCATTTAACTGAAAAATCTGGGGCATAGCCTTCAGGCATAACTCAAGTCATGAGGACTTGTCTCCCTCCAGACATACATCTTCAGAACTCCAACCAACTCCTTCACTGAGAATACTTCTGTCTTGATTTCTCTAGAAATCACACTGGGAGTAGGTGATTGGAAAGACTCGCATGCACTTGAAGGTACAGGTGTCAGTGGAGTGGGCAGAGGTGGGCAGCAGGTATCCCTGATAGAGGCAGAGTCATAGCAGTGACTGTGTGCCCTTGGAATGTGTGTCCTGCCATCACGGCTCAAGGCCCTAAAGTCATACACTGACCCAAATATCCCTGCTTACTCCTACTTTGTGATTTGAGCCTGAGACTTTCAAATGCTTAATCAATAACAATTAACGTGGTGTCTTTCCTTAAAAATGATTCCCTAAGAGTTTAGCTCAAAGAGACACAGGATGACATGGTAAATAGGAAAGAGACACAATTTAAATGGAAAAAAAAAATATCCTCTACATGCCCATCCAGTGCCAGTGAAGGGGACAAAGCTCACAAATATATAGAACAGAATACACATGGACTTTACCATCAGACTGTGCAGAGTTCAGATCTCTGTCCCAGCTGTTTTCAAAGGATCCCAGGAGATTTCCTGTCCTGTGACATAGGTGGCAATTTCTTTTCTTAAAGAAGAGGAAACCTCCCTCCAACACGCATATATACACCTTCACAAATTTAATCTCCAGAGAGTATCCCTCTTGTATGGCTTTCACAAGACATATAATTTTATATCTATATATAAAATGTAGATCATAATACCTGCCTCACAGGGTTATTATAAAGAATGGAAAGACCAACACTCACACAAAGTATTACATTGCACACTTCCTGGCACATGGAAGATCCTTGATCAATGTTAGTTCACCATCCCTCCGATCACATGAAAGGTCCTTGATCAATGTCAGGTTACTTTCTCTCTGATCATGTGGAAGGTCCTTGGTTAATGTTAGTTCACCTTCCCTCTGATCCGACTAGTTTATTTTTACGGCAATATTGTAGCTGACATTTAAGTACAAATACCTCCAGGTTAAATAGAAGGTTAAAAGTTTTGGATCTTCCTGAAAGTAAAATAAAACCAGGCAGGCACTTTATGTATCAAGGTATTAAATAGCATCACCTCAAGTGAGGAGCTGAGAGCAGGTTGTCCTCCTGGAGCCTTAAACCAGTCTGGGGGCTCTGACCAGCACAATATTCGCTGTCTCACTCATGACAAGCAGCAACCCCAGATTTATAGTTTTATTTTTTTCAACCACCACTATTTAGGAGGCAGCTCCTCAGAAGTAGACTTGATCTCACTTGTCAACACCTGGTAGCCATGGTTCTGAATGACACTCTGTTTTTTGCAGTCAATGTGTTTTTGATTGTTCGGAGGCAACAATGATGTTCTGAGCACGATTTCCATAGAGGGGACTTGGGAGACCTTCCAAGCTTCCATGGCTTGCTTTCCTGCCAGCAGGATTCAGGCTCCCAGGAGGAGGCAGTCAAAAACACAGATGTCACACAAGTGGAGATGGCATTGAGGACAGCACATTTTATTTAACTCCAGGTTTTTCTTGAATTTTATTTTATTCTGATAATCCAAAAACTGGGGAAGTTAAACCCCTCTCTTATTCAAAACCAATACACTCATAAGAGAAAAGAAAAATGATATGTCCTTGGTCATCTATTTAGATCAAGCATTATCACCCACACCACTTAACACCAAAGTTCAGCAACTGAGTCAGAGCAACAGCTGGAGCCAATGGGAACTTCTGTGTCATTGGCTCAGTGATGCTTCTGCAGGGTCTAAGCAGTCAGAACCTCCCAAGGGAAGCATCTCAGGAATTTGTATTTTCAAAAAGCTTTCCAGCTGATCCTCAGGTAGCCCCAGCATTTGGCATTTGCTTATCCTCTGAACGCCCTTTACATACAAGCCAGTCCTGCCAGCAGGTATTGAGAATAACTGAATGTTGCAGACAGCATTTCACACTATTTAACAGTTGGGAAACAGTTAGAAATGAGCTCAGTCATGTTGGGTTGGTCTCTCTGTCTTTATCTGCTCCCTTCACCTTGCCCCCCAGGTTGAGAACATACGATCACCTAGCACTATCATGCAGAGATGAGAAAGAAGACAACAAAGTTTTTATTTTTATTAAGAATTATAGACTTACAGGAAATGTAATGATGATTGAGGAGGTGGAGGATACCTTGTTATATTGGGTGATGGCAAAAGTTCTGCTTCTCATTTGGCCACCTCTGACACCACCCAGGAGAAAAAGAAGCGTGCTTCATTACTGCTGGGTGGGGGTGGATGTTTAGCATCCCACATGGCCTCCACTGATACCCTTGAGAGAGGGTTTTCTTATTAATGAGTAGAGAGGACAGTGCCAGCTCCCCATAGGTCTTCTGGAGGGAAATGAGACATCTTGAGCAAGAATGGAAGTTGTGGTTACCCACCTGACCATGGTTGACAGGGGTGAGGGTAGGGTCATGTTTTTCCCATGATGTTTGGATGGAGTAGGTGGTGTCTTAGTCCATTCGGGCTGCTACCAAAGAATACAATAGACCGGGTGGCTTATAAAGAAGAGAAATGTATTTTTTGCAGTTCTAGAGGCTGGGAAGTCCAAGATCAAGGCACTGGCAGTTTCAGTATTTGATGTGCGTCCAGACTTCCTGGTTCACAGACTGAGGTGTCTTCACATTCAAAAACTTTCAATCACCCTAGGATAAATGCTTGTGAGATACTAAGTTTTAAAAAAAAGATTAAGACTTCCCTGGTGATGCAGTGAATAAGAATCCCCTTGCCCATTCAAAAGAGCAATGAAGACCCAAGGCAGCCCAAAATAATAAATAAATAAATAAATTGATTAATTAATTTAAAAATAAAAAAGAGGTTAAAACTGTGACTTTACACAATAATATTAACTTTGTGAGACATGGTGGAAAGCATTTTATCTTCTGTTCAGTTCAGTCACTCAGTTGTGTCCGACACTTTGCGACCCCATGAACTGCATCATGCCAGGCCTCCCTGTCCATCACCAACTACTGGAGTCTACTCAAACCCATGTGCATTGAGTCGGTGATGCATCCAACCATCTCATCCTCTGTCATCCCCTTCTCCTCCTGCCCTCAATCTTTCCCAGCATCAGGGTCTTTTCAAATGAGTCAGCTCTTCGCATCAGGTGGCCAAAGTATTGGAGTTTCAGCTTCAGCATCAGTCCTTTCAATGAACACCCAGGGCTGATCTCCTTTAGGATAGACTGGTTGGATCTCCTTGCAGTCCAAGTGATTCTCAAGAGTCTTCTCCAACACCACAGTTCAAAAGCATCAATTCTTCAGCACTCAGCTTTCTTTATACAATTATCACATCCATACATGACCACAGGAAAAACCATAGCCTTGACTAGATGGACCTTTGTTGACAAAGTAATGTCTCTGATTTTTAATATGCTGTCTGCTGCTACTGCTAAGTCACTTCAGTCGTGTCCGACTCTGTGAGACCCCATAGATGGCAGCCCACCAGGCTCCCCAGTCCCTGGGATTCTCCAGGCAAGAACACTGGAGTGGGTTGCCATTTCCTTCTCCAATGCATGAAAGTGAAAAGTGAAAGTGAAGTCACTCAGTTGTGCCCGACCCTTAGCGACCCCATGGACTGCAGCCTTCCAGGCTCCTCCATCCATGGGATTTTCCAGGCAAGAGTACTGGAGTGGGGTGCCATTGCCTTCTCCAATATGCTGTCTAGTTGGTCTTAACTTTTCTTTCAAGGAGTAAGCATCTTTTAATTTCATGGCTGCAATCACCTCTGCAGTGATCTTGGAGCCCAGAAAAATAAAGTCAGCCACTGTTTCTACTGTTTCCCCATCTATTTCCCATGAAGTTATGGGACCAGATGCCATGATCTTAGTTTTCTGAATGTTGAGTTTTAAGCCAACTTTTTCACTCTCCTCTTCATTTTCTGCCATAAGGGTGGTGTCATCTGCATATCTGAGGTTATTGATATTTCTCCCGGTAATCTTGATTCCAGCTTGTGCTTCCTCCAGCCCAGCGTTTCTCATGATGTACTCTGCATAGAAGTTAAATAAGCAGGGTGACAATATACAGCCTTGATGTACTCCTTTTCCTATTTGGAACCAGTCTGTTGTTCCATGTCCAGTTCTAACTGTTGCTTCTTGACCTGCATACAGGTTTCTCAAGAGGCAGGTCAGGTGGTCTGGTATGTCCATCTCTTTCAGAATTTTCCACAGTTTATTGTGATCCACACAGTCAAAGGCTTTGGCATAGTCAATAAAGCAGAAATAGATGTTTTTCTGGAACTCTCTTGCTTTTTCCATGATCCAGCAGATGTTGGCAATTTGATCTCTGGTTCCTCTGCCTTTTCTAAAACCAGCTTGTACACCTGGAAGTTCATTTTATCTTAATGGCTACTAATGCTTAGGCCCCCCAGGTAGTGCTAGTGGTAAACAACCCACCTATCAATGCAAGAGACATAAGAGACGCTAATTTGATCCCTGGGTGGGGAAGATCCTCTGGCAGAGGACATGGCAACCCACTCCAGCTTTTTGCCTGGAGAATCCTGTGAACAGAGGAGCCTGGTAGGTTACAGTCCATAGGGTCGCAAAGAGTCGGACACAACTTAACATGCACTCATTAATACTTATCCCTGAAGTCTTCTGGGACTTATTCCCAAACTTCTTTTCTGCCTCATTTCCCATTAGAGATATTAGCTTTTTCTACATACATCCTTACACTACTCTTTCTCAAACATAGCTTAACATTTTCCACAATTCTGTATCTTTGCTTTAATTATAAAATATAAGGATTCAATGCCTTGTGGAGCCCCCAGTGGGGAATAAGACTTAATGGGTCCAAAACAAATTCAAAGTTCCGGGAAAGTATAAAAAGTTATTAAGCCACCCCCCAACCCCATCATCAGCTCCTGAGGCTGCTGCCCCTTTCCAGCTTCACTCACCCCTCAGCCTGCAGACTGCCTGCCAATTGGTGCCTTCCTCCACCTCAGCCTGTGTGTGCTTAGTTGCTCAGTCATGTCCGATTCTTTGTGACCCCGTGGACTGTAGCCCACCAGGCTCCTCTGTCCATGGGATTCTCCAGGCAAGAATACTGGAATGGGGTCTGTCCGAGCCACCAGGGAAGCCCTCGAGCTGCCAGCTATTGATTCTGACCTGTTACCACTCGAATACAACTTGGGGAGGAACTGACGGCAAATGCACGCTGTGATTGCCCAAGGCCTTAATCTGCTTTTCCACTTGGGGCTGGAAAAAGTTAGGAAAGGGAGGTGCCTGGAGTTTGATAAGGAGCTAAGTTATCTTGCCTGCTGGTTAATAGCTAACTGGTTAAGAGCTAACTTTATTGCCCAGGTTCGCATAGCTGTTGGCCTTTTCCATGGCAAAAAAAGAGGAGCTTTCTTTCACTGAGAAGGCAATAGAAGAACAAAATCTGGAACAAAGATGCCCAAGGAAACCTGATCTTTAGGGCTATCTGCAGTGTTCCCTGCACTCAGAGGTTAAGAAGCAATTTAATGATTAGAACCAATAGATCATGTGTTAACTCAACAAATGTTGATTCAGGATTGCTTGTGTGTCTGGACCAGCCCAAGGTGTTGAGCAAAGGGAACTTCCTGATACTGAGAGGCCTTCAACTGGGATGCCAGAGAACAGCTAGTCCCCAAGTCTGGCTTTTGGCATCACCCACTTATTTGTGTATGTATGTGTTCAATCTTGCCTGACTTTTTGCAAGTCCATGAACTGTTGCCCATCAGGCTTCTCTGTCCATGGAATTTTCCAGGCAAGAATATGGAGTCAGTTGCCATTTCCTTCTCCAAGAGGTCTTCCTGACCCAAGGATCGAACCCATGACTCTTGCATCTCCTGCATTGGCAGGAAGATTTTTTAGCACTAGCGCCACCTGGGAAGCCCCAACATAAGAAAGATTTATTGCTAAAGTCCAAGCACTTGCAGATTGTCAGCAATGGTAAAGAAGCTGACTATGAAGTAGGAGCCTTCAGGGCCTGCCCTTGGCAAATTCCTGCTGTGCTGAGTGTTAAGTCACTTCAGTCGTGTCTGTCTCTTTCTGATGGACAGAGAAGCCTGTCCATGGGATTCTCCAGGCAAGAATACTGGAGTGGGTTGCCATTTCCTTCTTCAGGGGATCTTCCTGACCCAGGGATTGAACCTGCATCTCTTATGTCTCCTGCATTGGCAGGCGGGTTCTTTACCACTAGCTAGACTTTGGCAAACATGATTTGGGCCCAGTGGAAGAAGCAGTCTGAGTGCAAGGACTGGTCCACTTTCCCAGATCACAGGAGAACTAAGTCAGTACTGCCAGCCTCTTGCTGAGTTGCTGACAATACTCTTTGGACCTGGTCTCAAGTCCCTGTCTATGAGGAAAGCTCCAAAGAAAGGAAAATATATCTCTGGGGACAAACACCCCATTCTAGGACATCATGACCCTGTGGGATTTTTGTATGGGTCGAAGCTGTCTTTTCAAAGGGTTCTGTCTCTTGTCTTCTAAATTAATTGACACACTGCTTTCAAACTGTGATGCTGGGGAAGACTCTTCAGAGTCTCTTGGACAGCAAGGAGATCCAACCAGTCAATCCTAAAGGAAATCAACCCTGAATATTCTTTGGAAGGACTGATGTTGAACCTGAAGTTCCAATACTTTGGCCACCTGATGCAAGAGCTGACTCACTGAAAAAGACCTTGATGCTGGGAAATATGGAGGGCAGGAGGAGAAGGGGATGACACAGGATGAGATGGTTGGGGGCATCATAGACTCAATGGACATGAGTTTGAACAAACTCTGGGAGACAGTGAAGGACAGGGAAGACTGGTGTGCTGTAGTCCATGGGGTCAAAAAGAGTCGGACTTGACTGAGTTACTGAACAACAGCAATAATTAAGACTACAGCCTACCTTTACACTCAGATTTGCAAGTATAAATTGGGTACTCTATTCTTAGATATGAAAGGAGAAGTATCCTAAGAAAATAATTCAGGTGACTATGACTAGTTATTTAAACAGTTCTTTAAAAGCTTAGTCTGCCTTGCCAATTAATTATAGGACAGAAGCTATGTTTTACATTTACAGCTTGACTCTTTGTAAAAATAATTTTTATATTGAAGTATAGTTGGTTAACAATGCTGTGTTAGTTTCAGGTATATAGCAAAGTGATTCAGTTATATATATATATATATATATATATATATATCTCCATTCTTTTTCAGATTCTTTTCCCGTATAGGTTATTATAGAATATCGAGTAGAGTTCTCTATGCTATACAGTAAGTCCTTGTTGATTATCTATTTTATGTATAGGTATATAGATATAGTGTAGATAGATATAGTATTAGTTGCTCAGTTATATCTGACATTGCAGCACCATGGACTGCAGCCCACCAGACTCCTCTGTCCATGGAATTCTCCAGGAAAGAATACTGGAGTGGGTAGCCATTCCCTTCTCCAGGGGAATCTTCCCCACTCAGGGTGGAGCCTGGGTCTCCTGCATTGCAGGCAGATTCTTTGCTGTGTGAGCTGCCAGGGAAGCCCATATTTTGTATATGGTAGTGTGTATATTATACAGTTGACTCTTTAAGTGATCAGAAATCTAAAACCAAGGCGTTGGCACAGCTGCATCACTCCTGGAGGCTCTAGAAGAGAATCCTTTTCCTTTCCAATTTCTAGAGGTCATCCCCATTCCTTGAAATAAGGTCCCTTCCCTCATCTTCAAAGTGCATCTCTCCAACCTCTGCTTCCTTCCTCTCACTTCTTTTTTCCTTTGATCCTGTTGCCTCCCTCCTGTAAAGATTTAAGTTTACATTGGGCCCATCTGGATAATCCAGGACAATTTCTCCCATCTCAAGATCTTTAATCACATTTGTGAAATTCATCTAGGCAGGTAAAAAACTGCCAAATTGCTTTTCAAAGTGATTGTACCCTTCTAAAGTCCCACCCACCATATGTGAGAGTTTCAGTTTCAGCAGTATTTTTAACACTGTAACCTACTTACTTTGGTTCCTGTGGTAGGCATGCCTCCCCACACAGCATCACTTTGCCTGTCCTTCTGTGTCAATACCACCTCATGGAGGAGGGCACATATGTCTAGCCCTAGGTAACGAATCATGACGGTACTGAGTCATTTGCAACAATCTTGTTTCCTACCTTCTCAGTCTCGTTTTCAGCTAGATGTAAACTTCGGACCCTGTTCCAGCCAAAGACACATAGACAGCAAAATTGTTAGTCACTTAGTCACATCCAACTCTTTTGTGACCCCATGGACTGTAGCTGGCCAGGCTCCTCTGTCCGTGGAAATCTCCAGGAAAGAATACTAGAGTGGATTGCCTTTCTCTTCTCCAGGGGATCTTCCCAACCCAGGGGCTGAACTCAGGTCTCCTGTATTGCAGGCAGATTCTTTACCATCTGAGCCACTAGGGAATCCCCAAGGGGAAATCTAATCTGATGTAGAGGCTTCTGGAAGAGCTTTTGCTCTTCCTCTGTAGAGATAAATACATCCTTTGACTTTATCCCCTTATTTCTCTCTTGTATGTGCACATGATGGCTGGGACTGCAATAACCCTATTGCTATCATAATGAAAAGGCTGAGAATCATAGGAACATGTGGCATTAATAACTCCCAACAAGTCTGTTCAATTAAGTCACTGTTAATTGGGTGTTCTGCTACTTGCTATTGAACACAATTCTTATGGATACCACATTTTCCCTTCACTACTATGAGGAAGACTAGCAGAGTTAATGCACAGTTTTCTTTCTTCTCTTCATTTCTGCTTTATGGTCCAGATTTCTATATTTCGGTCATTTATCTAGATTTTATTTTGGGGAGGACATCATCGTGAGAGATAATGAAAAGTTAGTGCGTGTTGGGTTTGCTAAAAGCATCCATTGTTCACTGAAATCTCATGTATTTTTACCTTCATGAGTTGGGCAATCTTTATTTTAAACAGGGGCAAAAGCTGATTTGGAAACTTTGTGGATATAGAGTATGGATTAAAAAGGCAGATGTGTAGAATGGGCAATGCCATTCATGAGGCATCCAGGACCAGTTGGTTTCAAATGACAAAAAAATCTGTTCAAACGTAAGCCTTTTTGGAAAAGTCTTGGAATTTATTGAGTCATACAACCAAACTTTGGAAAAAGAAAGACAGCTTTAGAGATAATGATCTTGGTATGAAGAGCCATGGGGACGCTAGGCTGAGTTCATTTCCCATTAGTGCATCTCTGTGTGGCCAACTGTGGGCTTCCCTTTATAGAGGAGAATAGGGCCTCCAGGAGCTCCAGACACATCCTAACAGCATATGGCTAGAGAGGAAGAGAAGATTCTCCCTCCAGGTGCATCTTTTGAGATCCAAGAGAAAGACTTTGACATGCCAACTTGAATCAGGTACTTACCTCTCCTGTTGCTTATCCTGTTTGGATGTTCTAGTTTCTGTCTTTTGTGTAAGACTTTCCCCGAATTGTCTAATAATTCTTAGTTGTCTGCTTATTTCTGAAAGAGTATCTAAAAACACAACTGGAACCTCCACGCGCCCATTTGGAGCTTGTTCAATGACCCTCCTACAAGGTTGATCTGACTGGACCACTAAGATGTAGAACCTCCACTCCCCGTATGTTCAGATTTTTCCCCTTGGGCTGGTAAAATTCCCCAAAGAAGATTCTCCCAGTCTCCTGAATGAAAGGGTCTAACTGCTAATGTTTTGAGACTAGGGTGACATTCTGGTTTGCTCAGGACTGTATTGGTTTTAAAACTCCAAGTCTCCATCCTGGAAACACCTGCAGTCCCAAGAAATTGAGATGGTTGGACACCCTAGGCCATTATTCTGGGAATTAAGTGGGGAAAGAGGGTTGGGTGATCTCATCATTTGGTATGCACATAGATCAGGTCGTATTCAGTTTGGTGTGCACGCGTGAGTGCTAAGTCGCTTCAGTTGTGTCCGCCTCTCTGTGTCCCCATGGAAGGTGACCCACCCTCAAATGTGCATATTATCTATCAGTCTAGAGGCTATTTTACTCCAGAGTATAAGTTTTCACTCTTCTGCTGGGTTTGGGGAAGGTGGACCAGATTTGAAGACCTGACCACTTCCTTGTCAGTCAGCCAACATCCTTAATTAAAGGCCCTATTTCCAGAGATATCTGATACCATTGATTTCAGAGGCTTTGGGGATTCTATAGTGTCCACCAGATTGGACATTATCTTTCCCCACAAACTGCTTAGACTATACTTTTTGTGTTTGTTTAACCACTTACCACTCATATTTCTGCTTTCTAGAATCCAGATTTTTATACCTCTTGTCTCTTCTCCCATTCTCCTAATTTCTCTGAGTTTATAACTTCTAAAAAATACTTTTTACAGTTGTAGGGAGGCATGAAAGTAGTTGGATATATTCAAAATGCCACATTTGCCCAAGAGTCTATAAGAATAATCTTTTCAAACACTTTTTAGTCAAATATCTCAGTGTCTTGGGCAGTGTAAGTTTCAGAACTTCCTGCTATTGTCCACTGTGTCACTCACTGTATTCTTACCATTTGCAAACACAGTTAGTAGACTCTGGTATTAGCTTACCTATTTCCAACTTGTCTAAAGACCAAAAATGATGATATAAACTATAAAATGTTTACAGAGGCAAAAAAAAAAAAAAATTGACAGCAATGAGACATTTCCCAGGAGATTTAATCTAACTGAAGTTAGAATTGTAGTTTATCCTGACTTGGTGAGTCCTTTTTTATATTTTTATTTACTACATTATATTTATTTACTATAGCAGGAGTCAGCAAACTTTTCCTTTAAAGGACCAGATAGTAAATATTTGTGGGTCGGATAGTCTCTGTCACAACTATATGACTCTGCTGTTATAGTGCAAAAATAGCTACAGTAAATATGTAAATATGATGACAGAAGACAAGGTGGTTGGATGGCATCACTGACTCCATGGACATGAGTTTGAGCAAGCTCCAGGAGATGGTGAAGGACAGAGAAGCCTGGCGTGCTGCAACAGTCCATGGGGTGGCAAAGAGTCAGATGCGACTGAGCGACTGAACAACAAATATGCAAATAAATGATCATGGCTGTATTCCAGTAAAACTTGGTGTACAAAAACAGGCAACAATCTGGATTTGACTCATGGGGTGGTACTTGCTATCCCTGCTCTATGCTCTTAAGATTCTGACCCCATTTCCAACATGTGGCAGGAGGAGGGGTGGTTCTCATGCCAACACAAAATTCTTAGACACCAGCCAAGTCTCCACAATCCAACTCAGTTCTGACAAAGATTTACCTGGAGGCAGTGTTGGACACGACAGGTTAAGGGCTCAGTCCCACAAACCTGCCCCCTCTCTGCCACTCTGCACACTAGTGGGTGCATGCTAAGTTGCTTCAGTCGTGTCTGACTCTTAGTAACCCTATGGGTTGTAGACCGCAGGCTCCTCTCCATGGGATTCCCCAGGCAAAAATACTGGAGTGGGTTGCCATGCCCTCCTCCAGGGGATCTTCCCAACCCAGGGATCAAATCCACATCTCCTGTGTCTCCTGCAGTGCAAATGCTGAGCCACTGGGGAAGCCCAGATTGGAGGTTCCTATGGTCTCTCTGAGCTCAAGGGACCATCTGTGGTTACATGTGAATGACCTGAGGCTCTCTGGGACCATCAGCATTGATTTGTTTACTGAATCCATGTTCTTTATAACGTAACATTTAACAAAGATCCTAATATCTATTTTCAGGAAGAAAAAGGAGGTTTTAGTAAAATTTCCTGAGAAACCAAAGTCATTTTCCTACTATTCTTGTTATGTCACACCTCATCTACATTCTCACTTTCACTTCTGGGAGCCATTTTTAGGGTAGAATTACTAGGAGTTCTGCAAAAATATTAATACTATACTAAACAGACTTTATTTTGGGGGGGCTCCAAAATCACTGCAGATGGTGACTGCAGCCATGAAATTAAAAGACGCTTACTCCTTGAAAGGAAAGTTATGACCAACCTAGATAGCATATTCAAAAGCAGAGACATTACTTTGCCAACAAAGGTCTATCTAGTCAAGGCTATGGTTTTTCCAGTGGTCATGTATGGATGTGAGAGTTGGACTGTGAAGAAAGCTGAGTGCCAAAGAATTGATGCTTTTGAACTGTGGTGTTGGAGAAGACTCTTGAGAGTCCCTTGGACTGCAAGGAGATCCAACCAGTCCATTCTAAAGGAGATCAATCCTGGGTGTTCTTTGGAAGGAATGATGCTGAAGCTGAAACTCTAGTACTTTGGCCACCTCATGCAAAGAATTGACTCATTGGAAAAGACCCTGATGCTGGGAGGGATTGGGGGCAGGAGGAGAAGGGGATCGACAGAGGATGAGATGGCTGGATGGCATCACTGACTCGATGGACGTGAGTTTAAGTGAACTCCAGGAGTTGGTGATGGACAGGGAGGCCTGGCATGCTGCGATTCATGGGGTCGCAAAGAGTCGGACACAACTGAGCAACTGAACTGAACTGAAAGAAACTGGAAGGTTGAAAGGGAGGGTTTCAAAGAAGGAAGATTAAAGGCAAGACATTTCTGCTTTCAAATAATTTTATTTTTTAATCTAAGTGTGTCACTGTTTTCATTCTAAATTTGAGAGATTTGTAATCTTGCAAGGTGTTTGTCTATTTCATTTACTTATTTTTGGCTGTGCTGGGTCTTCGTTGCTGTATGCGGGCTTTCTCTAGTGAGTGGCTACTCTCAAGTTACGGTGCACAGGTTTCTCATTGCAGAGGCGTCTCTTGTTTCAGAGCAAGGACTCTAGGGCATATGAGCTTCAGTAGTTGCAACTCTCAGGCTCAGTAGTTGTGGCACGTGGGTTTAGTTATCTCTTAACATGTGGAATCTTCTCGGACCAGAGATAGAATCTGTGTCCCCTGCATTGGCAAGTATATTCTTAACCACTAGACCACCAGGGAAGTCCTTCAAATATTTTAAAAGAGATCATGGGGGCAATTTGCAGAACTGGCTAGAAAGTATATTTTGACATCTACCAAAAGAAAAGAATCTTTCAGACAACTAGAACTGTTCAGCAGTGGCATAGAAGCTACACATTTTTTGTAGCTGGAAGTGATCAGAGATGAAAAGCCCACCTTTTAAACACCATTCCTGCTTTGTGTATCCAGAGGACCTACTCTATAACAGAATTTAATTTGATATGCAGTGAGTCACCTGAGAATTATTAAAATACAGACTGATTCAGGAGATCTGGGGCAGGACCTGAGATCCCGCAATTTAACAAACTCCTGGGGTGCGGGGGCGGGGCGGTGCCAATGCTGCTGGCTCATGGAGCACACCTTGAACAGCAAGGACTTGTGGCTGAGGCCTTTGGACTTGGTTGGACATTGGAATCACAAGGGGAAGAGGTCATTGGATAAAACCCTAATGCTTGGGTCTCTCACTCTTAGAGAGTTTAATTAGCATGGCATCTGGCCTGGGCATCAAGGTGTTTCAAAACTCTCCTAGTCAGTCTCAACACACATAGTGTTTTTGGTCTTTCAGAAACATTCAACACTGGCTCAGAGATCACTTCTGTAAAAATCTTTAATTGGAGTATAATTATCTGGGCTTCGGCGGGTCTTCTCATTCATGAATAATTAACATTGGTTCAACATTTTGGAGGAAAACTTTGTAGTTATTATTATTAGATCTCATAACGTGTGGGACATTAGATTGTAGAATGCCCCAAGTCCCTTCCAAATCTAAGATGAGAAGCTATTTTTGTTGCTGCTGTTACTGTTTAGTGGCTAAGTCGTGTCTGACTCTCTGCAGCCCCATGGACCTTAGCTCACTAGGCTTCTCTGCCCATGGGATTGCCCAGGCAAGAATATTGCAATGGGTGCCATTTCCTACTCCAGGGGATCTTCGGGAGATCTCCCAGAAATCGAACTCCTGCAGGTGGGTTCTTTACCCCTGAGCCACGTGGAAGTTCAAACTCTGTGCTTCAAATCCATCTTTGGCAGTACATCCATTTGACCACACGGTGGCGATAGAGCAACAGAATATGATACCATCACCGCCACCACCCCCATCAACGCTTAGGGTGGGCAGAGTTCCCAACTCAGCTGCGATTGATCACAGACTCCTTTGAAAGTCAAACAGCTGGGAACAAAACATGATTACAATATTTTGTAGGTATTTTTAAAATTAGTTTTTATTGGAATATAGTTGCAACACAATGTTGTGTCAGTTTCTACTGTTCAGCAAAGTGAATCACCTAAACAAACACTTATCTCCCCTCTCTTGATTTCCTTCCTCTTCAGGTCACCACAGTGCTTTAAGTACAGTTCCCTGTGCTATACAGTAGGTTCTTATTAGTTATATATTTTATACACAATATCAATCACATCAATCCCAATCTCTCAATTCCTCCCACCCATGAACACAATTCTAAGCAGTTTTACAGACCCTGAAACTAAACTGTGAACAGTCAAGATTAAAGATGGGTTATCCCACCACCACCATATAAATTATAAGGAGCCTGACCACCCCCGTGTCCATTCTTATCTGCAGCTGAGCTTACTTCCTGCTTCACAGAGAAAAAGAAGAGATCTGGCCCAAATCTACCAATCCATCTAATCTACTTCCACGTTCCTTCCCTCCACATGGAGGAAAGTGTGTCTTGTTTACACTGAAGGCTAAATCCTCCACCAGTGTCCCTGCTCCCTTCACCCTGGCCTCCACCAAATTCGTGCTCCCTCTATTTTATGTGCTCATACATTTTCTTTGTTAACTTAAAATAACTCACTTTTCCAGACAAGAATACTGGAATGGGTAACCATTCCCTTCTCCAAGGGATCTTTTTGACCCAGGGATCAAACCTGGGTCTCCCGTCTGAGCCACTGTCTGTTTTTTTGTATACAAAAGCAGTATACAGCTTTTATTTTTAAATATACAGAAGAGCAAAGAGTATAAAATACCCACAAATCTCATAAACTACTATATTTTTCTTCCATATAGTTTGCTGAGTTTACATACATTTCTGCTTGTAAAAATATAATCATGTTATGCAAACTGTTTTATGACCTATTTAATGTAACATCTTTTAATCTTCATACATTTTCACCTGCAGATGTGATTCCTAGCCAGAGATGTTCATTTGATTCACATATAGAGATTTTTAAGCTTATATTTGCCTAAATGCCAATATCAAAGATCCCTATTTACCAGGTCTGGCATGAGCCTGGAAATCTGTATGTTTAGAAAAGCCTCATGATTTTTGGGCTTCCCTAGTGGTTCAGATGGGAGACCAGGGTTCGATGCCGGGGTTGGGAAGGTCTCCTGGAGAAGGGAATGGCTACCCACTCCAGTATTCTTGCCTGGAGAATCCCATGGAAAGAGGATCTCTGAGGGCTACAGTCCACGGGGTGGCAAAGAGTCAAACATGACTCAGCGACTAACACTTTCACTTTCACACTTCCAAGTGATTTTGAAGTGTAATTCTAGGAATAATTGTTACTATTTGTAAAAGTTTGTGCATGCAATTTTATTGTTTCTTGGATAAATTTTACTAAAGTGTAACTTACACACAATTGGCTACACACACTTTACATATACAGTTTGGTTTTTAAAAAAAATTTTTTTTGCCATAACATTGGTATATGACATAAATCTCAAGTATATAACATTGTACACATTATTTCTCTACCCCATCGATGATGTTTATACTGGAATGTGCCTTCAGAAACTCAGCCTTGCTCCAGAGAGACACAAAGGCTTCAGGACATTTGATATAGAAGAGAAAAGCAGGAGTAACATTTGTTCCTATGTAGATTTGATGTTGGTAGACAGTAGAAAACCTCAAGAGATGATTGATATTTGGTCTCAGTTGCAGAGTGCTCATTTAAAATGCTAAATTATGTGCAAATTACATTTTACATAGAAATGTATCTCAAATAGTTCTCATTTGTGTTCTCTTCCATTAGAGGTCATTTCTATGTAAAACCATCAAAATTGCCTGTATAGGTCATGTCCATTTGACGGCCTCTAAACCCTTCAGTTCAGACAGTAAAGTGTCTGCCTGCAATGCAGGAGACCTGGGTTCGATCCCTGGATCAGGAAGATCCCCTGGAGAAGGAGATGGCAACCCACTCCAGTATTCTTGCCTGGAGAATCCCATGGACGGAGGAGCCTGGGGGGCTACAGTCCACCGGGTCACAAAGAGTTGGACACAACTGAGCGACTTCACTCACTCACACGTTATTTCAACTTCTGTATACACTACAGTGTGCTCACCATCAAAAATTTAGTTTCCACCCATCATCATAGAGTTGACCCGCATTTCCTCCTCCCAACCACCTGCAGTCCCCCTGGCAATCACATCTCTGCTCTCTGTAATACCTCTGTTTTTGTTTTTGTTTGCTATGAATTGGTCATTTATTATTATTATTTTATATCCCATATATGAATGAGTGAAATAATATGGTCTTTGTCTTTTTCTGTCTTATTTCACTTAGCATAATACCCTCAAGATCTATACTTATTGTCTCAAATGGCAATATTTTGTTTTTTATGGCTGAGTAGTATTCCATTGTATATACATACCACATCTTCTTTATCCATTCATTATTCATGGACTTTAGGTTGTTTCCATATTTTTGCTACTGTAAATGCTCTAATGAACATAAGGGTGAATATATTTTTTCTAATATATTAGAAAATATGTATTCTTTGCATAAATAGCCAGAAGTGGAATAGCTGGACCACGCAGTAGTTGTATTCTCAATTTTTTGAGGAATCTCTATGCTGTTTTTTATTCTATGGTGATTGCACCAATTTACATTTCCATCAACAGTATTCTATTGTTAAGATTCTCTTGTTCTTGTGAGTTCAGCAATACAGTTAAAATAATGTGCCTTGGAGTTTATCCAAATACACAGGAGTTTTGCTTCAGGAATTTTTAAGGATATAGTCTACCATACCTCCAGTAGCAGAATTCCAGGACTAATATTTTGGAACTTTAACTTAAATTTCATGAATCTGAATGTGTATCTTAGCTCTACCATTATCACTTCTGGAGTCATCTTGGGTAAATCAACCCCTTTAAGCCTCAATTTCCTTTTTGGTGGAGTAGGTACAATAATACCCACTCCAGTGTTCTTGCCTGGAGAATCCCAAGGATGGGGGAGCCTGGTGGGCTGCCATCTATGGGGTCGCACAGAGTCCGACATGACTGAAGCGACTTAGCAGCAGCAGCAGGTACAATAATACCTCTAAAACAATATGAGCTGTTGCAATGAACAGTATAATAGTAGAAAACATTTCACAAAGGTCCAGCATATAAAACTTAACTTAGTGTTCAATAAATTTTAACCATTTTCCACTTAATATTACTGCTTTCCTAATCTATTCTTGTAAATCTTTCTGTAGCTGCTGCTAAGTCACTTCAGTTGTGTCCGACTCTGTGCGACCCTATAGATGGCAGCCCACCAGGCTCCTCCATCCCTGGATTCTCCAGGCAAGAACACAGGAGTGGGTTGCCATTTCCTTCTCCAAGTTCTTTAGCTATTAGATGGGAATTTCAGATTTGTTGGATGTCTTTGAGAACATAAATGAAAAATATATAGCATAGTACCTGGCACATCTGCTGCTGCTGCTGCTAAGTCGCTTCAGTCATGTCCGACTCTGTGCGACCCCATAGACTGCAGCCCACCAGGCTCCCCCGTCCCTGGGATTCTCCAGGCAAGAACACTGGGGTGGGTTGCCATTTCCTTCTCCAATGCATGAAAGGGAAAAGTGAAAGTGAAGTCGCTCAGTCATGTCTGACTCTTCGCAACCCCATGGACTGCAGCCTACCAGGCTCCCCCGTCCATGGGATTTTCCAGGCAAGAGTACTGGAGTGGGGTGCCATCACCTTCTCCTACCTGGCACATAAGAAGCACTCAATAAATAAGAACAATCATTACTATTGCAGAAACTATGAAACAATTAACATGCAATAAACAAAGCTCCTATTTGTGTTGATACATTAAGTACTCAATAGAACTGAATAGCAATCCACTCCATTCTTGTCAGGAAAGTCCCATGGACATAGGAGCCCGGCGGGCTATGGTCCATGGGATGGCAAAGAGTCGGACATGACTGAAGCGACTGGGTATGTATGTGTTTGATAATGAAGATGACATCTTGCCACATTAAAAAAAAATAAATTGTGAGAGACTTGATGAGTAGTGTTCAATATAGCAATACCTTCATAAAACTATGTGTCCATGTCTCCTATCCTCACCATTCTTGGCTCTAGGAATGAAATCCTTAGCTTCATAAGCTAACATTAGAATATAGACACCTTCATCTACTAACAAAGGGATTCTTGACCTGAGGAGCAATAGATTTTTGTCTCCCACTGCATAAACTTTGAAAGGAACAGATAAAAATATTCATTGCACATCCAAAATGTAATCTATTTGGGGAGATGTGTCTCACATTACATATTATTATAATATGCTTTGATGTATATTGGGTTGGTTTGAATTTTTTTCACTACTAGTTTGTATTTTATTCTCTCTGACTGATTACCTGTGTGTACCTTATGATGTTTACATTTCAGTTTTTTAATTGTTTCTAAACTGAAGTTCCTCTATTGCTGTTTCCTAGTCCTGATTAAGAATTAGGAGATTTGTATTCTAGTTTTATCTCTACCAGGGCTAGGTGCCTGACCTGGAGTAAATTACTTGCTTTCTCTCTGGGTCTCAGCTCTCTTTTTAATGAAATGGGGAAAGCAGTTGGATTGAGTGATCTGTTATATTCTTTCCAGCTCTAATGTTACATGTCTCTCTACTTTGTAGGCATGTAAAATACATACCTGAGTATCTTAAGATTGATAAACTGCAGGTTGTGAGTTTAATATGTCAAGCACTTCATATACAGCTTTGCATTCAAGGCAAGAAACACATATCAAGGTTAAAACAAAAAGGACCAAAAAGGAAAAAGTAAAACAATGACTTTCAGAGGTGATTATGTTATTTTGGAGGGGAGGCTGAAAACCAAGACTCTGTCATCTGGTGGAATATTTACCCTAGACAGGTGAAAGGACTGCTTCCCCTGATCACTAACTGGGATAAAGCATCTAAAGTAAGTAACTGCATGGGGCATCCGTGGGATTGCTTCCATATACCATTGCCAGCAGTCATTTGGAGAAGTGTCATTTGTTGTGTGTTTAATCCCTCAGTCCTGTCTAACTCTTTTGCGACCGCATGAACTGGAATCCGTCTGGTTCCTCTGTCTATTGGATTTCCCAGGCAAGAATACTGCCCCAAGTTACCATTTCCTCCTCTAGGGGATCTTCCCCATCTAGGGATCCAACCCTCCACTTTGAATCTTCTCCATTGGCAAGTGGATTCTTTACCACTGCACCACCTTAATAGGTGGGTCTAAAAGCCATAGGGGCTTCCTAGGTGCCGCTAGTGGTAGAAAACCCGCCTGCTAATGTAGGAGAGACATAAGAGATACAGGTTCAATCCCTGGGAAGGGAGGATCCCCTGGAGGAGCGCACGGCAACCCACTCCAGGATTCTTGCCTGGAAAATCCCATGGACAGAGGAGCCTGGAGGGCTACAATTCATGAAGTCTCAAAGAGTCAGGCACGACTGAAATGACTTAGCACGCACGCAAATACCATGCAAGATCCAGGGTCTGTTTTGGTGAATATAGCACAGAGACCAAGTAATATAAGCTTGCTATGCCTGACACTAAGGGCACTAAATTACCTTTCAGGTAGTCAAGAACATAAGTAAAAAGGACAGGGTGGAGTTTGAGGGGAAGAGCCCGCATTCTTAGTGTTTTAGGACACTCTTGGGAGGAGGTCAGTGGGAGGGGCGGAGATGCAGGACGGTCGCTCTCTCGGAGATCGGGGCCTAAACTGTCTACAAAAGCACTTGATTCTTCTAACCAGACAAAGCTGGATTAAAGCGAATGTCAGGCAGTCCCAAGCCTCTTGAAGAGGAACAGAAAACACTACTGGAGGAGGGAGGGGTAATGAGCGTGAGCCGCTGACATGCGAAGGAACAAATAGACGTAACACCTCCTTTGGCTGCACCTCCTTCCAGCCAAGCCCTCAGGAGCCGGCAGGTCTAGTGCTGGCTCTCCACCAAACAGCGACGAAGAAAACATTCCGAGACAGTAATTGGCTCGACAGCCCAGCACAGTCCTGGACTCCGAATCTGAGCAGCAGTTGGCTGAGGGGTTGCCAGTGGCGACAGATCGCGCACAGGCGCAGTAAGCATCAGTGGAGGTCCGGTGGCTGCTAGGCAACGGGAAACAGTCTAGGCTTAAGAGACAACTTTCTACTCCAGGATCTGTCTTTGCTCTGTCTCAATAGACCCTTTGAGGCGGCTGCTTCTCTAGTCTGACTTGGTGAGTCCTGAGGAATCGAGCTGTGGGGCTGAACTACGACTTCTAGGCAAAAGACTGAGCATGATCTTTGGAGTATAGAAGGAAAGGCTCAGAGAGGCAGAGGAAGTCGCATTTTAATGATACCTACCCCACTCCAGTACTCTTGCCTGGAAAATCCAATGGACGGAGGAGCCTGGTAGGCTGCAGTCCATGGGGTCCCTGAGAGTCGGACACACTGAGCGACTTCACTTTTTTTCTCTTTCATGCATTGGAGAAGGAAATGGCAACCCACTCCAGTATTCTTGCCTGGAGAATCCCAGGGACGGCGGAGCCTGGTGGGCTGCCGTCGATGGGGTCGCACAGAGTCGGAGACGACTGAAGCGACTTAGCATAGCATAGCATAGCATACTACCTACCTACCAGTTTACAGGGCTGGAAGCTGAGGAATAGAGATACCAGGGAGACTTGTCCAAAATCTCTCACTGGGTGGTCAGATCTGGACCTGTTTCAATATGGTAGCCACTAGCTACACCGGGAGGGGGGCTCTTCTGATTGAAAATGTGTCCTGAAGGTGAAATAATTCCACAATGTAGTAACAAAAAACTATCACATTAACAAATTTTATACTGATTATATGTTGAAATGATAATATTTTAGTTATGTTAAATAAAAAACATTATCAAAATTAATTTATTTTTAGACTCGCTGACTTAGAGAAGGAACCCTATGTTTGCTAGGGGGAAGCATGGGGGAAAGGGGTAGTGAGGGAGAAGCTGGGATGAAGACATATACACACTGCTATATTTAACATGGATAACAACCAAGGACCTACTGTATAACACAGGGAACTCTGCTCAATGTTACGTGGCAGCCTGGATGGGAGAGGAGTTTGGGTAAGAATGAATACATGTATATGTATGGCTGAGCCCTGAAACTATCACAACATTGTTAATTGGCTATACCCTAATACAAAATAAAAAGTTAAAAAATTATTTATATGTTCGTTTTTGTTTTTAAATGTGGTTACTTAAAATTTTTTAGTTACATAGGAGATTTGCATTATATTTTGATTGGCCAGTGCTGATCTAGACTAAAACCTGGATCTGGTGACACCTGGTTTAAGACCTTGTGTGTGATAATACTGTTTTTAAGAAAAGTATTTCCATCCATGTGATGGGACTGGAGTGTGAGTGCTGGTGAAAGTACAAGACCATTACAAAAGGCTGATAGTTCTAGTATTCTGGGGCCTTGCTACTCAAAGTTTATGAATTAGAATCTGCTTTTTCACAAGCTTTTCAAATGATTCTTATCCTCATAAAATGCTCCAAAGCACTATTTTATGAGTTAGCCATCAAATTTTTTCCCCTTTATTTGGTTTATCTATAAGTATCTAGGCTAGATATCTCAGATTGCCTGTGTTAGAATTACCTTTCTTTTGAACACCACTGCCACCCTCAGAAATATTTTGCACACTCATGTGTGAGAAAGGATCTCAATATGATTTCATTTCCATTCATCCTTCCAAATCTGGACTAGTGGGCTTCCCAGCTGGCACTAGTGGTAAAGAACCTGCCAGCTAATGCAGGAGAGATATAAAAGATATGGGTTTGATCCTTGGGTCGGGAAGATCCTCTGGAGGAGGACATGGGAACCCACTCCAGTATTCTTGCCTGGAGAATCCCATAGACAGAGGAGCCTGGAGGGCTACAGTCCATAGGGTTGCAGAGTTGGACATGACTGAAGCAACTTAGCATGCATGCTGGTATGTGGTCCCCAAATCAGAGGCAGCAACAGCATCACCTAAGAAGTTATTAGAAATGCAAGTTCCTGGGTCCCACCCAAGTTGTGGGTCTTCTAGAAGGCCAGGCATAGTTTTCATTACTCTAATTCAAGTACTTAGTTTGGGAAGAATGGGGTAACTTTGATAGGTTTTCTTTGGGGATAAGCAAATGCAGCTCTGCTTGGTTCTTAAAACACCTCTGCTTAACCCTACTTCCCCAATTCTTTCGCTTTACTTTTCATTTTTCTTTTCTTGACCCTGACCTTTCCAGGGAGGAAGATGGCTTCTCGTCTCTCAGAGAATGAGTTGGACCTGAAAAGTATTGGAGAGCTATCAGAAAACCCCATGCTTGCAAGACTAAATAGTATAAGAGCAAAGGGAAGACTGAGTTTTGTAACACCCACAGAAAATCAAGGTGATACACAAGTCCTGACATTTGAACACACTACAAAAGCTCAGGAGAGGACAAGAAAACGACAGCAGCCAAAAAAACTGGAGCCTTTGGTAAGGTTGAAAACCAGCATTTTAGCCACTTTTGGCTGCAGAGGAAGTTGCAGAGTTGCTTTGGGGGATGGTAATAATTTCTAGACTCTTAATTAACACAGAAGGAATGAAAACTTGAAAGTTAAGACTTGTTTAAGAGCATGTAAACATAATTATTTATTTTAAAAAACGTTGAGTTCTAAAAGTACTGTTTGAGGTGGTGGGATGCTGTGATGAAAAAGTTCTCAAGCACATAAATCCTCTCTAGCATTATGTGCAATATGGATACTTAATCATGTAGGTTGTAAGGCTATTTTAGGTACTTGGGTACCATTTCATACTAGAAACTTCAGTAAGAGTAATATGTAAAATTGTATAATTTTATTATTTTCAAACAAATGCCTAGTGTCCTGAAAAATTTTGTGCATGTCTAAAAAATAATTTTAAGAATCCACATCTTTGTCAAAACTGAGGCTATCACTTCTCTTTTTTTGTTGTTGTTGTTTTTGTTTTTGTTTTGTTTTATTTTTAATTTTATTTAATTTTTAAACTTTACATAATTGTATTAGTTTTGCCAAATATCAAAATGAATCCACCACAGGTATACATGTGTTCCCCATCCTGAACCCTCCTCCCTCCTCCCTCCCCATACCATCCCTCTGGGTCGTCCCAGTGCACTAGCCCCAAGCGTCCAGTATCGTGCATCGAACCTGGACTGGCATCTCGTTTCATACATGATATTTTACATGTTTCAATGTCATTCTCCCAAATCTTCCCACCCTCTCCCTCTCCCACAGAGTCCATAAGACTGTTCCATACATCACTGTCTCTTTTGCTGTCTCGTTCACAGGGTTATTGTTACCATCTTTCTAAATTCCATATATATGTGTTAGTATACTGTATTGGTGTTTTTCCTTCTGGCTTACTTCACTCTGTATAATAGGCTCCAGTTTCATCCACCTCATTAGAACTGATTCAAATGTATTCTTTTTAATGGCTGAGTAATACTCCATTGTGTATATGTACCACAGCCTTCTTATCCATTCATCTGCTGATGGGCATCTAGGTTGCTTCCATATCCTGGCTATTATAAACAGTGCTGTGATGAACATTGGGGTACACGTGTCTCTTTCCCTTCTGGTTTCCTCAGTGTGTATGCCTAGCAGTGGGATTGCTGGATCATAAGGCAGTTCTATTTCCAGTTTTTTAAGGAATCTCCACACTGTTCTCCATAGTGGCTGTACTAGTTTGCATTCCCACCAACAGTGTAAGAGGGTTCCCTTTTCTCCACACCCTCTCCAGCATTTATTATTTGTAGACTTTTGGATCGCAGCCATTCTGACTGGTGTGAAATGGTACCTCATAGTGGTTTTGATTTGCATTTCTCTGATAATGAGTGATGTTGAGCATCTTTTCATGTGTTTGTTAGCCATCTGTATGTCTTCTTTGGAGAAATGTCTATTTAGTTCTTTGGCCCACTTTTTGATTGGGTCATTTATTTTTCTGGAGTTGAGCTGTAGGAGTTGCTTGTATATTTTTGAGATTAGTTGTTTGTCAGTTGCTTCATTTGCTATTATTTTCTCCCATTCTGAAGGCTGTCTTAAAAATATGGAACGCTTCACGAATTTGCGTGTCATCCTTGCACAGGGGCCATGCTAATCTTCTCTGTATCGTTCCAATTTTAGTATATGTGCTGCCAAAGTGAGCACTATCACTTCTCTTTATTTTTGCCAGACTGATAGGTGAAAATGACATCACATTGTGGTTGTGGTTTGCATCTCATTAGTGAAGTTAACAAATTATGTAAAAATATATATTTTATGTAAAACATTATGCAAAATTTATGTAAAATTGTTTGAGCATGGAGAAAGGATAAATATCCGATTGTTTTAATGACAGTTATCATAGAAAAGAGAGTCAGAGATTGGAGAATTGAAAGAAGGAAAAGTGTAAAAGAAGAGTGGGAGGCAGTATATATGTGGTGGACATTGAGTGTATTTTCATTCATTCAGTGGCATGCATCTTACTTATTTCATGGATTCTGTTCATAACCATTTTTCACTTTAAAATTAAGTTGATTGCTTTTTTCCTATCAGCTTTTGAGGTTTTAAAAAATATGCATATGTATGTATATGTTTAACTGTATATATACATATATATGTAATGGACATTAACCCTTATTCCATTGCTTCTCAAATTTAAGTACGAATTCATACAGAAGGTAGACATTCTTGGAGATCCATAGTGCTGATTTCATTATTTTTATTTAAATGTTACTTTATATGAAAAAAGATTAACCTAGGGAAAAAAACCACTTCAGATGGTGACTGCAGCCATGAAATTAAAAGACACTTGGTCTTTGGAAGAAAACCTATGACCAACCTAGACAGCATATTAAAAAGCAGAGACATTACTTTGCTGACAAAGATCTGTCTAGTCAAAGCTATGATTTTTCCAGTAGTCATGTATAGATGTGAGAGTTGGACTATAGTCTAGGGAAAAAACCACTTCAGATGGTGACTGCAGCCATGAAATTAAAAGATGCTTGCTCCTTGGAAGGAAAGTTATGACCAACCTAGATAGCATATTCAAAAGCAGAGACATTACTTTGCCATCAAAGGTTCATCTAGTCAAGGCTATGGTTTTTCCTGTGGTCATGTATGGATGCTAGAGTTGGACTGTGAAGAAGGCTGAGCGCCGAAGAATTGATGCTTTTGAACTGTGGTGTTGGAGAAGACTCTTGAGAGTCCCTTGGACTGCAAGGAGATCCAACCAGTCCATTCTGAAGGAGATCAGCCCTGGGATTTCTTTGGAAGGAATGACGCTAAAGCTGAAACTCCAGTACTTTGGCCACCTCATGAGAAGAGTTGACTCATTGGAAAAGACTCTGATTCTGGGAGGGATTGGGGGCAAGAGGAGAAGGGGATGACAGAGGATGAGATGGCTAGATGGCATCACTGACTCGATGGACGTGAGTCTGAGTGAACTCCGGGAGTTGGTGATGGACAGGGAGGCCTGGCGTGCTGCGATTCATGGGGTCGCAAAGAGTTGGACACGACTGAGTGACTGATCTGATCTGATCTGATCTGATGTATAGATGTGAGAGTTGAACTATAAAGAAAGCTGAGGACCTGAAGAATTGATGCTTTTGAACTGTGGTGTTGCAGAAAACTCTTGAGAGTCCCTTAAACAGCAAGGAGATCAAACTAATCAATCCTAAAGTCAATCCTAAAAGAAGTCAGTCCTGAATATTCATTGGAAGGACTGATGCTGAAGCTGAAACTCCAATACTTTGGCCACCTGATGTGAAGAACTGACTCATTTGAAAAGACCCTGATGCTGGGAAAGATTGAAGTCAGGAGGAGAAGGGGACCACAGAGGATGAGATGGTTGCATGACATCACTGATTCTATGGACATGAATTTGAGCAAGCTCCGGGAGTTGGTGATGGACAGGGAAGCCTGGCGTGCTGCAGTCCATGGGGTAGCAATGAGTCAGACACGACTGAGAGACTGAATTGAACTGAAGGAATTAATTCAAATATTTAATAAGAAAATTAACAGCTTAAATACAAAGAAAGCTATATAACCGATTGCAGTTCAGATTAACAAAAAATACAAAGTAACAGATGCTCTTGTCCTTGAAATTCCATTTGCAAGGTGGGTAGGGTACTGCCTGTAGCTGCTCTCTTCTCCAGAGAGCACTGTGCCCACACTATGTGTAGTGGGGAGTATCTGGGCCTCCCTACTATTTTTTCCCCATGAACTTTGTATGACTTTTAATAAGACTTTCCCATGTACTTTTACACTTATTTCTCTCTGATGGATTTACTTCACTTGGCAAAAGTGTATAATGAACCTTTGATGATTAAAGTAAGCTCCATTTGTTATCAGTGTGATAAATTCATATATGTTGAATATTTATTCGACTGCTATCGTCTAGTCTCTGAGTCATGCTCTGGGGAAACAGCAATAAGCAAGGCAGACAAGATTCCAGTTGGCATTCTAATGATCCTAAGTAAATAAACTGAGCAGTGTCATCTGATGATAGTTACTGTTAAGAAAATAATATCGGGAAACTAGTCAAGACAAACTTCAGGTGCCTTTAGATTGGGTGATGTCACCTGAATGAATCCTAGAGGAGATGTCATCTGAATGAGTCCCAGACTTTATCACCTGCCAGACTGAATGAACAAGCCTTCAGAGATGCCAGTCCCAAATTTTGGAACCCCAAAATTCATTTCTTCCCTGGAACAAATTCCACTTGATCATAGTGTATGTTCCTTTTAAGGTCTTGCTGAATTCTGTTTGCTAATATTTTATTGATTTCTGCATCTATGTTTGTCAAGAGTATTGGCTTGCAGTTTTCTTTTCTTGGTATTATCCTTTCCAGTTTTGGGGTTGATTTCCTGTAGGATTGATGTCCTTGGTGTCCAAGGGACTCTCAAGAGTCTTCTCCAGCATCACAATTCAAAAGCATCAATTCTTCAGTTCTCAGCCTTCTTTATGGTCCAGCGCTCACATCTGTACATGACTACTACAAAATATAACAGAGAGATTAAAGATCTAAATAAATGAAGAATGATGCTATGTGGTTTAAAATAAAAAATTTTAAGATGTCAATTCTCCCCAATTGACCTATAAATCCAGCACAATTCCAATCACAGTCCACACATTTCTTTTTTGGTAGAAATTGACAAGCTGATTCAATTCTACATTCTAACATTCATAGAGAAATGCAAAGGACTTAGAACAAGCAAAGCAACATTGAAAAAGAAAAAATTTTTAATCTAACACTCTTGATTTCAATACTTACTATAAAACTACAATAATTAAGACATTATAGCATTGGTGTCAAGATAGACAAATTGATAGAATACATTATGCATAGGTTGGCATGCTTTATATTACTCCATATATCTTATGTGCTGCTTTTTTTCCCTTCATTTTTCTTTCTGACTGCCATTCTGATTGGGTGATTCCCATTATTCTGTCTTCCAGATAACTTATTCACTCTTCTTTGTTATTTAGTCTGCTATTTATTGCTTCTAGATTGGTTTTTATCTCACCAATTGAGCTGTCTAATTTTGATTGGTTCTTCTTTATACTTTCTAGTTCCTTGTTACAATGATCTGCATTTCCATCAATCATCTTTCTCAATTCCTTCAGCATTTTTATTATCTTCTTTTTGAACTTGGGGTCTAATAGTGTGGTGAAATCTGTTTCGTTATTTGTTCTTTCATGAAATTTCTCTTGTTCTTTTAACTGAGAATGGGTCCTCTGCTTTTTCATTTCACTTAAACTTTCTCTGTCTCTGTGAATTTAGGAGAAGCAGTTATCTAGTTGGTGTTTGAAGGAGTGTCCCTAGGTAGACTGTATTTTTGTGTAGTGGCTGGCTTGGTCTGAATGCCAGCCACATCTATCCTGAGTGTGTTTGCTGTTATCCCTTGATAGTAGCTGTGATAGTAGACACTGTGGTCTCCAGAGCTAGTGCTGGATGTTGGGTGAGGTCTCTTCTTTTCTCCATGGCTGTCACTGCCCTGTTGGCGAGGGGGTCTGTTCTCTAGTTATTGGAGTAGAAACCCTGAAGGTTGGATTTAATCAGGATCCATTGCCCTTGAATATATGAAATAAAATTTGTATTTTATGGCAAAATAAGAAGAATTGAAACATAAAAAATTCTCTGCCCTTTGTCCTTCTCTCTCCTTGCACTGTGCTTTGTATATCTGCAATGTGCATCAACTAGACCTCTCTCAGAGGCAGGAATACCTGTTCAACCATAAAAACCAACATCTCCCAGAATCAACAAGACAGCTCCTTAAATGATAACATTCCTTCTTGATCTAATACATGGTCACATGACCCACTGTGACAATACTTGGATCTGGATCATGTAAACTGCCAATAATATGTCATTTGATGTACATCTAATGTACATCTCTGTCTCAAAAACACTTCTGTAACTGTGCCTTGACTTCTAACAAGTAGAAGAATTCTCAGAGCTTTCTGAGGTTCTCTGTGTTATAATCCTCAAATATGTCTTGAATAAAACTTTCCATTTCTTCATTAACCAACTGATTAATTTTTCATCAACAAGTGGATGCCCTGCCCCACAAGAGGTGACTGTTAAAGTAAGTGAAGCCCATATTGTCACAGTGAACCTGTGGATGGCACGTGCAGGCAGCCATGGTTCCACCCAGAAGCAGCCCATGATCATGCCTCTTTGTGTGTTTGTTCCACATCTACTGTTAGTATGAGGTGGGCTGGAGCTGGGGCCAGGGTGCTGGTGGCTGCAGAAATCTAAGTGGTTTTGCTGCCACCTGGGACCTGGGCTGCCTCTTTGCTGACATGTCCCAGAACTGTCCTCCCCAGATCCAGCTCCAAACTGCAGTGTAGAGTGGGCAGGGCCAGAGTCCTGCTGCCAGAAATAAGCAAAACCTGTATATTCCAGCCTCTGGCATGTCTACCAGGGACTCAGAGCCTAGTTGCTGTGCATTTCTATGGCACCACTTAGTATGCACGCTGACAGAGTCCACAAGGACCAGACCTGCCCCCGCCCTGTGTGTGCATGCAAAGGGATCCAAGGTTTGATCAGGATCACATTCTAGGCCTTCCAGGCTATCTCTCTGCAGGTAGATGGAGCCCTCTCCCAGGGTGTGTCTGTCCAAGACTTGGCACTTTGCCTTGGTGAGCCTGGTATGGTGTGTACTTGGAATTGGGAAGTGTGGTATGCAGCAGTGACTAGCAGTGGTCTCTGTCTGCCCTGACAGTAAGTCAGCACACCCACACTCCTCCCAAGTCCAATTAGCCTTCTCCAGGCCCTCTATCTGTCCTAGTGGACCTCCCGGCAGGCCAGGGGGTTTCCCGGGGTGAGAGTCTGACCTTGAGGAACTTCTCTCCTTTATGAATCCCTCCCAGGGGTGCCAGTTCTGTTCAGCATGCCATTCCCACCCCCTCCTCTTTCTACCCCTTTACCTGGAGATCTTTTTCGCAGCTTTGGTTGTGTGGATCTTTTGCAAGTTTCCAACTGGTGTTCTGTGAGACTCGTTCCACCTGTAGCTGGATTTTTGATGTGTTTTTAGGGAGGTGAGCTCCATGCCCTTCTACTCCACCATCCTGATCCCCCTCCAACATTTTATTTTTAGAAGCCCCAAAGTGGAAACAACCACAATGTCCATCAAGAGATGAATGAATAAATTGTGATGTTCCCTACTCAGCCTAAAAAATAAATGAATTATGGATGAAACAACATAGGGGAATCTCAGCATAATTAATTATGCTGAAAGATGGTTGGGCAAAAGATACATACTATTTTATTGCATTTACATAAAAGTCTGGAAAATGCAAATTAATGTATAATGATGCAAAGCAGATCAGTATTTGCCTAGGGAGGAGTATTGTAAAGGAAACTGAGAAGGTTCATGTTTGAGTTCTGTTTCATATATATAATTGGGTTGGCCAAAAACATCTTATGAAAAGACTAGAACATATATATAATATAAGTATGTATATAATAAAAAAACTAGAACATATATATAATATGACTTTTAAATTATGTCAGCATATCAGTTTGGACACTTTAAATATGTACAGTTTGTGTGTGTGTTTGTGTGTTGCTTGCTTAGTTGTGTCCAACTTTTTGCAACCCCATGGGCTGTAACCTGCCAGGCTCCTCTGTCCATGGAACTTTCCAGGCATGAATACTGGAGTGGGTTGCCATTTCCTTCTCCAAAGTACAGCTTAATGTATGTCTATTATATCTCAGGAGAAGGCAATGGCACCCCACTCCAGTATTCTTGGCTGGAAAATCCCAGGGACGGGGGAGCCTGGTGGGCTGCAGTCCATGGGGTCATGAAGAGTTGAACACGACTGAGCGACTTCACTTTCACTTTTCACTTTCATGCATTGGAGAAGGAAATGGCAACCCACTCCAGTGTTCTTGCCTGGAGAATCCCAGGGACCGGGGAACCTGGTGGGCTGCCGTCTATTGGGTCGCACAGAGTCAGACATGACTGAAGCGACTTAGCAGCATTATATCTCAGGAAAGCCGTTAGAATAATTTAAACTGTTAAAAAAATTCACATTTCCCTGATTGTCTTATAATAATTTTGTTTGCAAAGTCCTTGTTAAAATTTAGATCAAAATAAGATCTATGCACTAACTGGTTGATATTTTCTTCTAACTGGTTGATATTTCTCTTAAGTCTCTTGATTTATAAGTTATCCATCAACTCTTTTACTTTTTCCTGGGAAAAAAATTTTAATTGATAAAATTTGTTATTTGTCTATATAGTCCCACAGTCTAGTTTTGTTGATTGCATCCCCACCATGGTAGCTAACCTATTTCTCTGGTTCTTATATTTCCTATATGTTGGTATTTAGATCTAAAGTCTTGAGTTTGATTTTCTGGGGCTGAATACTTCCATACCAAGTGCAGTGTTCTTTGATTAAACTGGCATATAGAATCTGGTTGTCTCTCTTTTTTTCTTCCAGTTTTATTGAGATATAATAAACATAAAGTACTGTGTAAGTTAGACATCAACAACATGCTGATTTGGCTTACATACATCATGAGATGTTTACCATGATAAGTTTAGTGAACAGCTATCAATTCATATAGATACAAAATTTAAGGAAAAAAATTTCTTATAATGAGAACCATTAGGACTCTTTTAACAACTTTCATATGTATTGCCTCTATCATCTTGCACATTACATCCATAGTACTTATTTATCTTATAACTGGAATTTTTTTGTATTTTATACACAATTTTTAAAGGTTGTGTAAACTCCACTTACAGTTATTAAAAAATATTGGCTCTATTTCCCATTTTGTAAAATATATTCTTATAGCCTATCTTATACCCAATAGTTTATACCTCCCACTCCCCAACCTCTGCGTTGCTCCTTCAGCCCCATTGATAACTACTAGTTCTCTATATCTATGAGTCTGCTTCTTTTTTGTTATATTCACTAGTTTGTTGTATTTTTGGATTCCACATGTAAGTGATACCATGCAGTATTTGTCTTTCTGTCTGACTTAACTCACTTAGCATAATACCTTCCAAGTTCATCCATGTTGCTGCAAATGGCAAAATTCTATTCTTTTCAATGGCTGAGTAATACTTCACGGGGTGTGTGTGTGTGTGTGTGTGTGTATTGATAGGTTCTTAGGTTGCTTCCATATCTTGGCTATTGTATAAAGCCTCAGTTGAACATAGGGTGCATATATATTTTTGAATTACTATTTTAATTTTCTTCAGATAAATGCCCAGGAGTGGAATTGCTGGGTCATATGGTAGTTCTTTTTTTAATTTTTTTGAGACTCTCCATACTGTTTTCCATAGAGGCTGCACCAGTTTACATTCCCACCAGCAGTTTTCCCTTTTCTCTACATCTCAGCAACACTTGTTATTTGTTGTCTCTTTGACAACAGTCATTCTGACAGGTGTGAGGTGATACCTCTCTATGGTTTTGATTTGCACTTTCCTAACAATTAATGATACTGAGCATCTATTCATGAACCTGTGGGTCATCTGTACTTCCTTTTTGGAAATAAGTCTATTCAGATTCTCTGCCCATTTAAAAATCAGGTTGTTTGGTTTTCTGATGGTCTTCAACCAGTTATGGCTATAGAAAGTGAACAGTGACTTTTGGGTAAGGTGGGAGGAATGTATGATCCTTCCCACGGTAGCTGTTGCAGTGAATGGTAGGGGGTTTGTACTGAACAATTAGTGAGTATGTCATTTCATGCTTATGCACTCTTTCTGTCATAACATCACCCTTAGAAGTATTCATTGGTGTTTAAAAGGCAGAATTAATGGAAACTAGGCAGAAAAGTCTTACTCATGCAGCAGGCCATGGACAAACTGGTGGCAGCTGCTATAATGATTGTGGCCTAGATAGGAAGTAGTCCTGGAAGGTGATCAATTTCCAACAGAACCAGAACCCAAAGGTAGTTAAGAATAAGACCAGTTCACATTAATTTTTAAGGGATTAACATGTCTCTTTATTTCCCAAAGCCAGTACTAAAAGTCCACCAAGATCATAAGATGCCTGATTACATATATGAACAGAACCGAAACCGGTTAATCGCTTCTGGTGTCCTAAAACCTCCAAGAAGTCCTGAAGAAAAAACTTCTACCAAATCTCTTGTTCAGTTTCTTGAGCATGGAGAGGCTGTGAAAAAGAAAAAACAGGTATAGTATTAAAGTGCTTCACTTTAATTTCTTTCAATTTTAGTTCCTACAGCATTGGTAACCTGAGTTAGCATGAGTTAACCTTTTAACTCATAATGATAGTGGCAAAATCTTTTTCTATTAAGTTATATAATGGATTTGGGCAACATATCTCCCAGTTCTTCTTAAGGGAAATTTGTCAAGTAGAGGTTAATACAACATTGTAAGTCAACTGTACATGTGTGTTCAGCCACTTAAGTCATGTCTGACTCTTTGTGACCTCAAGGACTGTAGCCAGCCAGGCTCCCCTCTCCATGGGATTTCCCAGGCAAGAATAGGATAAAATCATAAAGGAAAACTTTTAGCATCTGTTCACTGTCTTCTGATGTTCTCTAGAAAACATGTTAAAATAAGACATAATAGTGTTTTGAATGTTATTATAACTTTTATGAAATTTTCATCATTATTCCCCTAAATCTTTGAAGACCTTGGTGAAGGGCAATAAAATAGAAACTGAACCAGCTAGAGAGACAACTTTTATAATTGATGAGAGTTACAGACTGGGGAAGGAATAAGTGAATAGTAGATCTGGGGCAAAATCACTAGAGCCTGGCTTTACATGAATACCTGTAGATATTTAACAAGAACAACAAAAAACAGAAATGGGAGAAAATATGGAGGACACACCTTCAGTAAAAATACCAATAGAGCCAAGAATTCTCTGAGCTTTTTATTTAGAGGATCTTTCAGTGCCAGCTGTCTCTTTCAGGCTTTAGGCTGGATCGCTAGGAATGAAGAGTTGAGGACAAGCTGTGTCCTTGAGAATTATAGAATCTGGAGGTGGGAAATAGACAAGTAAACACTTAAGCCTAGTAGATGTGTGATAAGAGCTCTCACTGATCATTTAAAGAACAAAATAATGGAAAACTGAACAGAACGGATGCTTATATCTGGTGGCCAGAGTGACCATTGGTGGAAGAAAAACTATCCTAAGGAATTGCACTAAACTCAGAGGAATGAGTGGACAGTTAGCAAGGCAGATAAGATGGGACAACTGTGGACTTAAAAGCCAGCTGGAAGAAGGCTCACCCATGGGTTTGGTTGACATCATCCTGAGAGAATATCATATAATAAATTGCATGAACTTGTGTGTGTGTGTGTGTGTGTGTGTGGTCAGTCGCTCAGTCGTTTCTGACTCTTTGTGAGCCCACCAGGCTCTTCTGCCCATGGAATTCTCCAGGCAAGAATACTGGAGTGGGTTGCCATGCCCTCCTCCAGGGGATCTTCCTGATTCAGGGATCAAACCCCGATCTCTTGCATCTCCTGCATTGGCAAGTGAAATCTTTACATGAAATTGTATAACTTTGGTTTCTCTGAATTAGAGAAAATGAGATATTTTAAGTGGGACTGAGAAAGATTGTTAATTAATTCATTTGATATAAAGTGAGTTGAATTTTAAAAAGAGAGAGATTATGCACACTATTATATATAGGAAGTATAAAAAACAAGGTCCTACTCTATAGCACAGGGAACTATATTTGATATCCTGTGATAAACCATAATGGGAAAGAATATGAAAAAGAAAATATATATGTTTGACTGAGGACTTCCCTGATGGCACTAGTGATAAAGAACCTGCCTGCCAGTGCACGAGATGTAAGAGACTCAGGTTCAATCCCTGGGTGGGGAAGATCCCCTGGAGAAGGTCATGGCAACCCACTCCAGTATTCTTGCCTGGAGAAACCCATGGACAGAGGAGTCTGGCGGGCTACATTCCATAGGGTGACAAAGAGTTGGATACAGCTGAAGAGATCTAGCATGCACACACATATGTATAACTGAATCACTTTGCTGTCCAGTAGAAGTTAATAAAACATTGTAAATCAACTGTGCGTGCATGCTTAGCCACTTAAGTTGTGTCCGACTCTGCAACCCCATGGACTGTAGCTGGCCAGGCTCCCCTGTCCATGGGATTTCCCAGACAAGAATACTGGAATGAGTTGCCATTTCCTTCTTCAGGGGATCTTCCCAGCCCAGGGATTGAACCTGCATCTTCTGCATTGGCAGGCAGATTCTTTACCCCTGAGCCACCATGGAAGCCCCCCAAATCAACTCCAAAAACAAATTTTTTAATTAGAAAAATTAAAGAGAGATTTTGTGCACATCTGGAATGAAGGAAGCAACTGAAAAGGAATACGTTACGAGTTATGTTTGGTTGTAACTATAACTAAGTGAAGAATTCAGTAAAGAGAGTTTGAAGGGAAATGTGGAAAAAGGGATGTTTCATTTAAAAGAAGGATATTTATTTTGAAAAATATTTATTTTTCTGGGTATTGATTTCTCAGAATGAGTTTAGAGTGGATATGTAACAATGAGGATTTCCTGGGAGATGAAGGAAGGAAAGAAGGCAGGAAGGGAGGGAGGGAATAAATGAGGAAGGAGGGAGGGAGGGAGGAAAGTTACAGGGTTTGCTTCTGGTAATTAAGGAAAATTGATTATCAGTTGGAGAAGGAAATGGCAACCCACTCCAATATGCTTGCCTGGAAAATTTGATGGCCAGAGGAACCTGGTGGGCTACAGTCCATGGGGTCACAAAGAGTCAGCCACGAATGAGCACATGAGCACATTATCAGTTGGACTGGGCATCCATCATAGAGGAGTATGATAGCTCTTCTACATTTTATTTCCCTCCCCCCAACCCCTGCAAAATCCAAACTTGTGGACTGTTTACAGTAAATGACATCTTCATACCGAGTTACATAATTAGAAATAAAATGTAACTATCTAGGCCTATTATTGAAGAAATCTTTCACTTAGAATGCAGTATACTTTTCTATGGGATATAATAAAGAAAATAAAAACATTTCCTGTTAAAGTATTAGCACTCTTGTCTCATAAAAAAAAGTTGATCACAGCTCATGTTGAAAGGTTGAGACAAAGCAATGTGTATTTTCTCTGGTTCTGGCATCTGGTTTGGCCTCTTCTTTTACATAAGAAAACAGTATCTTTGCTACTATGCTTGGTCAGTAAGTGAAAGAAGCACGTTTTATATTTTGAGTTCAAAGATGTATGTCCTTTAGCTCTGAACTTCCCAGGATTCTCTTCTGAAACTCCTACTCGGTAGGGTATTTAATCAGAGATGGAGAATAATGACCTCTATGAATACACATCTTTTGGGGAGGTTGTTCCAGGGGGCTTATGGTAATAAATCTCCTGCGGAAATGGCACCTTCTACTAACTATGCTAATAGACAATAAAGATGTCATTTATATACGAACCTCAATTGTTCATCAAAGTGGGTCTGCAGTGGTGAGTTTTTTTATCTTAAAGCCAGTCAGTCCTGTCAGAGAGACAAAGGGTCGACTGTTGGAGTTGATGTCACATTCCCTCAAACACAGTCATCAACCTCCTCCTCAGGAAGAGAGGATTTGTGACGCTGTCCCAAAGGGGCAGGAGCAAAGGAGCAGGGGTGGAACTGAGGGCAGACAGTGGGACCCAGGAATTGGAGCAAAGCTCAACAGTATGAGCCTTGTGGGCTACCGTCCATGGTGTCGCAAAGAGTCGGACATAATTGAGCGCCTATGCACGCACTCAAGTTATGTGAACGTGGTGGGGCTGGGCCTTGGAGCTCCACTTGTGGTCAAGGACCAGCAGCATGGCATTTCTTGGGAGCAAGTGAGAAATGCAGAATCTCAGGCTCTGCGCCCCCGCGCCCCACTCCCCGCATCCCCCCGCCCCCCCCACACACACGCACACACACTGGCTGGCAAATCTCCATTTGAACAGGAAGCCCCGGGGAAATTCTCATGCACACTGACCTGTGAGAAGCACTGACTCCAGAACAGCAACTGTAAGGTAGTTATATCTCCTTCTCTAAGGCTATGACATATTGATTCCCAATACTCAATGTACCAGCCCTTCACAGTCACTAAAAAATAGTTTATCATGAGTTATGATGACAGTGGTCCAAGATGTCACTCACAGGAAAACATCATGGTCTTCAGAAGGAAGAGGATGTTGAAGGGAAAGGCCATGGTCAGGGGAGATGCAGAGCAGCTGAGCAAGGGGAGTGCTGGGCTCCCATGAATACCAGGAAGCTGGGAGCATTTTGATGCGAGAAACACTGAAAAAGGAAGTGGAGAAGGCAATGGGAGTCGAGGCTGGGGCGGTTTGTGAGAGGAGGACAGATATCTGGGTAGGGGTACCGACAGGGATATATCACTGCCAAATGATAATTAGAATTTTTTCAGTTAAAAAGTGCTTGCCTTTAAGCCCTAGACGTAGGCAGTGTGGTAATTAGTCCTGGAGGTTAATAGTTGTCACTTATATATGTAGTTCCACGCCCCCTTCCCCCCACCCCCCGCCCGGCAAAGCTCATGTTTTTTACTTGGGTTTTATTTTTTTATTTTATTTTTTAAATAATTTTGTTTATTTACTTATTGGCTGGGTCTTCGTTGCCACTCAGGCTTTTCTTTAGTTGTGGCGAGCAGGAGCTACTCTTTGCTGCAGTGCGATCACTTTTCTTGCGGTGGCTTCTCGTTGTGGAGCACAGGCGCTAGGGTGTGCTGGCTTCAGTGGCTGGGGCACACGGGCTCAGAAGTTGCAGTTCCTGGGCTCTAGAGCGCAGGCCCAATAGTTGTGTCTATCAAGGTCTGTTGCTCCGCTACAGTGTGGAATCTTCCTGGACCAGGGACCGAACCCCACCCATGTCTCCTGCGTTGGCAGGCAGCTTCTTTACGCCTGAGCCACCAGGGAAACCCCTATTTCTTGTTAATTTTTATTGGAATATGGTTGCAAAGCAGAAACACAGATATAAGAGAACAAATGTATGGACACCAAGAGATGAAGAGGGAAGTGGGATAAATTGGGAGATTGGGATTGACATATATACACTTGATACTATGTATAAAAAACTCACTTTTTGAAAAATTGGCTTTGTTTAGACCCAGTGGCCCTCTGCTGACTTGTCTCCCTCTCCTGCTAAACTGTCACGTACCGGTGGCACTGGAAGAAGAGGCCTCTACGAGACTAGTTCCTTAACTTACCCTAAGTACTATTTCCATGACCGAGAAGAAGTCATTAAAGCCAACATTCGAGATCCCTTGCAGATCGTTAAAATAATCCGTGAAAACGAACACATCGGATTTCTTTATATGATCTCCGCGGTGCCAAGATCTTCCATTGAATATGATACATATAATCTGAAGTGAGTTCTCTTTTATGAAGCAATTTATTTAGCAGTAAAAATTACAAATAAGGTTGCAAGTGTTATCCATAATCAATTGAGTATTAATGATTTACAGGATAAGTTATAATTTTGGTTATCATCCAATGACAAATGAATCTTAATCAACAGTTTTACTTATTTTGCCCATTTATCTTTACTTATAGACTTTTTATGGAGTGATATACTGCTGTGCTTCTTATATGTTATATTAATGTGATACCGTTTTCTTTAATCAGTATTACAAACAATTTTGATATTTTGTGATTACTGAGAAAAGAAGAGGGCATGCATTAAAAAATGGATGATACGTGATTTTTTTTACTTGTCATTTCAGCTTTCCTTAATAGAGTAGAAATAAAGTTTTTTAAAGTAAAATGAACGATAATTTCAGGTATTTATATAGATTAATAGTACACACACACTCACATATACTCTCTATTGTTACTAAACATACATTTGTTGTTGAAATAATTTGAAGAGTCACCCAAACGTGAGTCTCCGAACTGATTTAAAGTTGAGCACAACAGGTAAATAGGGCTTAAAGATGATGCCAGCCTTCCTCTATGGTTGTTTGCATGTGTGTGTGCTAAGTCACTTCAGTCATGTCTGACTCTTTGCGGCCCTATACACTGTAGCCCTCCAGGCTCCTCTGTCCATGGGATTCTCCAGGCAGGAATACTGGCGTGGGTTGCCATGCCCTCCTCCAGGGGATCTTCCCACCTACGGATCGAACCCACATCTCATGTCTCCTGCATGGGAAGGCAAGTTCTTGACCACTAGCGCCACCTGGGAAGCCCATGGTTGTTTAGTTGGAATGAACACAGTTGTTGGACTTCCCTGGTGGCTAAGATGGTAAAGCGTCTGCCTGCAATACGGGAGACCCAGGTTCGATCCCTGGGTTGGGAAGACCTCCTGGAGAAAGAAATGGCAACCCACTCCAGTATTCCTGCCTGGAGAATTCCAGGGATGGAGGAGCCCGGTAGGCTACAGTCCATGGGGTCGCAAAGAGTTGGACACGACTGAGCAACTTCACTTCACTTCACAGTTGTTGAGATGGTCTTTCCTTGAAGGTCATTGTAGTTGAGCTTTGCCACCAAATTCTTTGAGCTGCCTACCCCAGTCTCTGCTGAACAGGAAGATATAAGTTTCTTCTAGGAGTTCTCGTCTTCCTTACTCAGCACTGTAGTTTCTTTTTTTGCTTTTTAGAGGTTTTTTGTTTGTCTTGGGGTTTTTTTTTTGGCCACACCCCATGACGTGTGGGATCTTAATTTCCCCACCAATGTTGTTTTAGTTTCTGCTATACAGCAGCATGAATCAGCTACATGTATACATATGCTTTTCTTAAAATAAGAGGTATATTTGTTTTTTTAAGATGGCAGAATTAACATACAACAGAATATAAAGCCATTTCATGTTTAAAAAAATCCCTTTAATAGTATTGTTATTCAGCCAGTACCTTATTATTTTTTTTCTAGTTTTTTGTAAGTTTTTGGAGAAGAGGTTATGAATCTTAAAGAGTGACTCAGAAAAAAAACTGTTTATTTGTTAATTTTTACAAATACTTCTTGAGTAATATGTGAAATGTTTTCACAGTTTCCTCTTTTTTTTCTGTTTATTTATTTATTTTACTTTACAATATTGTATTGGTTTGCCATACATTGACTTGAATCCACCATGAGTGTACATGTGTTCCCCATCCTGAACCCCCCTCCCACCTCCCTCCCCTTACCATCCCTCCAGGTCATCCCAGTGCACCAGCCCTAAGGATCCTGTATCAAACCTGGACTGGTGATTCATTTCTTATATGATATTAACATGTTTCCATGACATTCCCCCCAAATCATCCCACCCTCTCCCTCTCCCACAGAGTCCAAAAGGCTGTTCTATACATCTGTGTCTCTTTTGCTATCTCGCATACAGGGTTATCATTACCATCTTTCTAAATTCCATATATATGCGTTAGTATACTGTATTGATGTTTTTCTTTCTGACTTACTTCACTCTGTATAATAGGCTCCAGTTTCATCCATCTCATTAGAACTGATTCAAATGTATTCTTTTTAATGGCTGAGTAATACTCCATTGTATATATGTACCACAGTTTTCTTATCCATTCATCTGCTGATGGACATCTAGATTGCTTCCATGTCCTGGCTATTATAAACAGTGCTGAGATGAACATTGGGGTACACGTGTCTCTTTCAATTCTGGTTTCCTCGATGTGTATGCCCAGCAGTGGGATTGCTAGGTTGTATGGCAGTTCTATTTCCAGTTTTTTAAGGAATTGCCACACTCTTCTCCATAGTGGCTGTACTAGTTTGCATTCCCACCAACAGTGTAAGAGGGTTCCCTTTTCTCCACACCCTCTCCAGCATGTAGACTTTTGGATAGCAGCCATTCTGACTGGCCTGTAGACTTTTGGATAGCAGCCATTCTGACTGGTGTGAAATGGTACCTCATTGTGGTTTTGATTTGCATTTCTCTGATAATGAGTGATGTTGAGCATCTTTTCATATGTTTGTTAGCCATTTGTATGTCTTCTTTGTAGAAATGTCTGTTTAGTTCTTTGACCCACTTTTTGATTGGTTCATTTATTTTTCTGGAATTGAGCTGCAGGAGTTGCTTGTATATTTTTGAGACTAATTCTTTGTCAGTTGCTTTATTTGCTATTATTTTCTCCCATTCTGAAGGCTGTTTTTTCATCTTGCTTATAGTTTCCTTTGTTGTGCAGAAGCTTTTAAGTTTAATTAGGTCCCATTTGTTTATTTTTGCTTTTATTTCCAATATTCTGGATGGTGGGTCACAGAGGATCCTGCTGTGGTTTATGTCGGAGAGTGTTTTACCTATGTTTTCCTCTAGAAGTTTAGTAGTTTCTGGTCTTACGTTTAGATCTTTAATCCATTTTGAGTTTAGTTTGTGTATGATGTTAGAAAGTGTTCTAGTTTCATTCTTTTACAAGTGGTTGACCAGTTTTCCCAGCACCACTTGTTAAAGAGATTGTCTTTTCTCCATTGTATATTCTTGCCTCCTTTGTCAAAGATAAGGTGTCCGTAGGTGCATGGATTTATCTCTGGACTTTCTATTTTGTTCCATTGATCTATATTTCTGTCTTTGTGCCAGTACCATACTGTCTTGATGACTGTGGCTTTGTAGTAGAGCCTGAAGTCAGGCAGGTTGATTCCTCCAGGTCCATTCTTCTTTTTCAAGATTGCAGACTTCATTGCTAACCAAGACTTCTTGTGTTTCTGGATGGTTGACATCCACCGGGAGGGTCACAGCCAGAGATCAGCTCCCCAGAAGAGACACAGTTTCCTCTTTTTAAAAAAAATGTCCAATAATCCAGACATCAAGGAGTGCCATTTGTGATTAATTACCCATTATGAGAGGAGTCAGATCAGATTTTGCCAAACTTAAAATTGAGACCAAATTGCCAACATCCACTGGATCATCGAAAAAGCAAAAGAGTTCTAGAAAAACATTTATTTCTGCTTTATTGACTATGCCAAAGCCTTTGACTGTGTGGATCACAATAAACTGTGGAAAATTCTGAAGGAGATGGGAATCCCAGACCACCTGACCTGCCTCTTGAGAAACCTATATGCATGTCAGGAAGCAACAGTTAGAACTGGACATGGAACAACAGACTGGTTCCAAATAGGAAAAGGAATACATCAAGGCTGTATATTGTCACCCTGCTTATTTAACTTCTATGCAGAGTACATCATGAGAAACGCTGGGCTGGAAGAAGCACAAGCTGGAATCAAGATTGCTGGGAGAAATATCAATAACCTCAGATATGCAGATGATACCACCCTTATGGCAGAAAGTGAAGAGGAAAGCCTCTTGATGAAGGTGGAAGAGAAGAGTGAAAAGTTGGCTTAAAACTCAACATTCAGAAAACGAAGATCATGGCATCTGGTCCCATCACTTCATGGGAAATAGATGGGGAAACAGTGGAAACACTGTCAGACTTTATTTTGGGGGGCTCCAAAATCACTTCAGATGGTGACTTCAGCCATGAAATTAAAAGACGCTTACTACTTGGAAGGAAAGTTATGACCAACCTAGATAACATATTCAAAAGCAGAGACATTACTTTGCCAACAAAGGTCCGTCTAGTCAAGGCTATGGTTTTTCTAGTGGTCATGTATGGATGTGAGATTTGGACTGTGAAGAAAGCTGAGCGCCAAAGAATTGATGCTTTTGAACTGTGGTGTTGGAGAAGACTCTTGAGAGTCCCTTGGACTGCAAGGAGATCCAACCAGTCCATTCTGAAGGAGATCAGCCCTGGGATTTCTTTGGAAGGAATGATGCGAAAGCTGAAACTCCAGTACTTTGGCCACCTCATGCAAAGAGTTGACTCATTGGAAAAGACTCTGATTCTGGGAGGGATTGGGGGCAGGAGGAGAAGGGGACGACAGAGGATGAGATGGCTGGATGGCATCACTGACTCGATGGACGTGAGTCTGAGTGAACTCTGGGAGTTGGTGATGGACAGGGAGGCCTGGCGTGCTGCGATTCACGGGGTCACAAAGAGTCAGACATGACTGAGTGACTGAACTGAACTGAACTGAAAATTGATTCTCATCTATTTACTAGCAGAAGATGAAGTATTGAAGATGAATATGGAAACAGTTTTTTTTTTAATGTGATTCAGGAAATTAATTGCCTTTCTGGACTAATGAACTTTTACTAAGAGAATTGAATTGATGCTTTATACTTTTCTGGACTCATTTAAGAAGATATTGTTCTAATCACAGTTTGTTATTTTATCATGTTTTAGGTTGGATGTTAAATTTTCCTCCCAGCCTGAACTCCAAATATTATAAACCTTATGAGTAAAGATGATTATTTGGATGCTATGTAGTAGGAAGCAGCTAAATTGGAAGTTAAAAGTAGTAAATACTGGATCAATGAGATAAGGACACGTTATACCAACTTCCTTTTAAAAATAATGTGATAAAATATAATATCTTCACATAATTTTTTAAGTTTAGTAAAATACATTAAATGTGCGGTTCTACAATGTTAGTTTCTACCACAGTCCCTTTAAATGAGAAAAATAGTTACATTTATCAAGTTTATTCTAAAAAATCAATCTAGTAGAATATGTTAGGCATAACAATTTTGTCAAGAATAAGCTTTTGTGAATATGTTGGAATATTGCCCTGGTGGGACTTCCCTGGTAGCTCAGTTGGTAAAGAATCCGCCTGCAATGCAGGAGACCCTGGTTCAATTCCTGGGTCAGGAAGATCCTCTGGAAAAGGATAGGCTACCCACTCCAGTATTCTTGGGCTTCTGTCTTGGCTCAGCTGGTAAAGAATCCGCCTTCAGTGAAGGAGACCTGGGTTTGATCCCTGGCTTGGGAAGATCCGCTGGAGAAGGAAAAGGCTATCCACTCCAGTATTCTGGCCTGGAGAATTCCATGGACTGTATACAAGTATGCTGCAAATTATCTTGTCCAGCAAGAGGGCATAATGGTGACTCTGTTCAGGTTCAGGGCAAGTTAGAGGAAACTAGGTTAAAGATCAGAAACTAGAGAGGGTGAAAGGCATAGAGAACACAGATCAAGACAAAGTAATTCCATTTTGTTAGGACTTTGACCTTGAACAAGAGTGATTGTAATCGAGAAGTAGCCATGAGGTATGGAGAAATGGCTGTTGGTTATATACCCATTTTGTGAGAGGACACCTAGTGGAACCATCACATTTTCATGTCATAAGAGGTGATGATTTATTGGTGTTTACTGCATTCCAAGCAAAGTATATACATATATATATACACATATATACGTATATATTTTTTAATCCTCACAATAATGTGAAATAAATGTATTTATTACCTCTGTTTTACAGATAAGACACAAAATGGTTAATTAACTTGCCCCAGATTGTACAATAAGTAAATGACAGTCTGGCTGACTTTGGAATGTATACTCTTAATTTCTCTGCTCTACTGCCTCTCAAAATGAAACTCTGAGGAGTCCATGAGACCCCCATGAGACTGAGAATTTGCTTCAAAGAATAATGGAAGGCATGGAAACATTTTCTATCATTTCCAAATCTAGCACAATAATCTGTTCTCAGATAAACCTTTTGAATTTTTCCAGAACAAATGCAAAATAATGCTTTCTTCTCAATAGAAAATTGATGAAGAGAAGTGGAACTGAGATACCAGCTAGGAATCATTGGAAGTTGTACTCTCATAGCAAAAAAAAAAAAAAAACCCAAACAAAGATATGTTATACCATTACTGAGACACCCATACAAAGTTATGCTCAGAGAAGAAATGGAATAAATTAATTAAGATAAACACAGTGTTCAAAAAAGAAAAGATTAGCAATTAGGCAACATAATTAGGATAACTCAAATTGGATTTATGAACCACAGTAATTTTCCTGTCCTTTTTAAAAATATCTCATTAGTATGAAAATGCTATCAAATGAATCAGTAGCACTGAGAAAGCTATATCAACACCTTACTGAAAGATATCCACCCTGCCCCTAAAGGGTTTGAACTTTCAAAGGCATGTGCAAGAACAAAATATGAAACCAAATTCCATTTTTAGATTACCATCTGGTCAAGAAGCTCAAGAAGCTAGGAATGCAAGAATTCAAATTTCAGAGACTTCCCTGGCAGTCCACTGGTTATGACCTCTGCTTCTACTGCAGGAGGTACAGGTTCAATCTCTGGTCTAGGAACTAAGATTCTTGCATGCCACTTTATGAAGTCAAAAAAAAAAAATACAAAGTTAATATCTAATATTAGAAAGACATTCTTTTGCAGAATTGCGATTTTACCAGTCTGTGTGGAAATTATTTACTCTATTTGGAACCAGAAAAGCAAAGGAAATCAATCAGCAATACCATTAGCTCCACCTGTTACCTAACAGAGATGACCACAGCTGAGGACGTTATTAAAATTTTACTGCATATTGATGACTGTGCAGACATTAATAACTGCTAGATAACAGCTCCACAATCCCTGCAATGAAATAATTTGGAAGAAGTTTGTTCTTAGGGAGGAAAACTGCTGCTGCTGCTGCTGCTGCTGCTAAGTCACTTCAGTCATGTCTGACTCTGTGCGACCCCATAGACAGCAGCCCACCAGGCTCCCCTGTCCCTGGGATTCTCCAGGCAAGAACACTGGAGTGGGTTGCCATTTCCTTCTCCAATGCATGAAAGTGGAAAGTGAAGTCGCTCAGTCATGTCCGACTCCTAGTGATCCCATGGACTGCAGCCTACCAGGCTCCTTTTCCAGGCAAGAGTACTGGAGTGGATTGCCAGTGCCTTCTCCGGGAGAAAAGCTACTGGGGTCGAAATATCCAAAGAAAATGAGATATTATGGAAATACTTCTTTAAAATATATTTTCCATGTAGAGTTTATTCTGATAATTCTGAGATTAAGATACATTATTTTATTCACAAAAGAACTCCCATATGTAAATGTTTCTCTGCAGTTATGAATTCCAAATTAAATAATATTATCAAAATTGTGACTATAATAAATTCCAAGTCACCTCCTGACCTTTTGTTTTTACGCCTTTTACAAAGATATAGGAACAGAATACCATTATTTGTTGTTTCAGACTTAAGTGCATAGGTGATCCCAAGGCAGAATTTTGTTAAGAATTGGAACGTATTTTGCAAATGATTCAACTTTGTGGATTTAGTAAAAGTCAGTTTTTAGTTTCACAGCTGGGTTACTTAACTGACATTTGAGTACCTGAATGAACTTTATAAAAAATTATTAAAGGTTCCTGAAAACATATTAACACATACTGATGAAGATTAGGAATTCACAGCAAAAATTCAGCTTTGAAAAGGTGAAATTTCAAATGCTCTCTAGTGATTTTTTTAAGTTATTGTTAAGAATTTAAACTTAAGTAAAAGTTATGAAGTCGAAACAGAGTAACATCTATGTCTGAGAGAAAGCTTCACCATTGTTTCTGAAATACTTCATGTGGAAATGCTTGACTAGGTTTTAAGTCATTTTGTAATAAGAAATTTCAACATGGCAATCATCAAAGAAAGAAAAGGAAAAGCTGTTAGAATTAAAGAACAGTGGTACCTTTGGTGCATAATTTCACACGAACAGGTGATCCAAATTCTGATCAGTGGTGAAGGGAGTTTCTATTCATTGGAGACAGAGCAATAAATCATCACCTGCCACTTGCTATCTCCCATTTCTATAAACAGTATTCCTTAGCAGTGGTGATTATTAAGAATTTGAACCGACTACCCATCATGTCTTGATTAAAAATGCAGTATCTACTTCAAAAAAGCCATGGTCACAGGTTCAGTTGTTTATGAGCTAAGATTTTATCTGGACTTTTCATAAAATTCAATATTGAATATTTCCCTGAATATTTCATGTTTTATTTTTCTTATTATAGTATAAAGCAATTATAATTAAGTCTTCGCCAGTGTGCCTTGTAAAATGTTATCATTGTTCAGACGTGTTAGAACATACAAATGGGGGAAGCATGAGAATCTGACCTTTGATTAACTCTGAAGCTCTGTTCCCCTGGTAACCTGATACAAAGTAGTATATCAGTTGTTTCTAGGCAACATTGCTTATGATAAAAAATGACCCCTGACTGCTAAATTATATCTGTATTGAGAGGAACTAAAAATGAATTATAAATAACTGATGGGGAGCCATAGCTTTGTACTTCCCATAGTACACTGGTTCTTTCTCTGGGCATGTCTCTGCAGGAACCCTAAAATCTGTGCTTAAACTTATTGGAAGAAATATTGACTCCTCTTAAGCCAGAGTGGACCCATTGTGTATCTCATGTCCTAGCATCTGAGTTGTCACCTTGGGAAAGGAGAGCTTGTGGTGGCCGTTGGATTGCTGCAAGGAGTCCCATGCAAAAGCAAAGCTTGATCCTGCTTAGAAGGCAGAAAGTACTTCCTGTCCTAGCCTTCTAGGTGCCTGCTGCTGCTGCTGCGGCTAAGTCACTTCAGTCGTGTCCGACTCTATGCAACCCCATAGATGGCAGCCCACCAGGCTCCCCCGTCCCTGAGATTCTCCAGGCAAGAATACTGGAGTGGGTTGCCATTTCCTTCTCCAATGCATGAAAATGAAAAGTGAAAGTGAAGTTGCTCAGTTGTGTCTGACTCTTAGCGACCTCATGGACTGCAGCCTACCAGGCTCCTCCGTCCATTGGATTTTCCAGGCAAGAGTACTGGAGTGGGGTGCCATTGCCTTCTCTAGGTGCCTGAGTGTATGCTAAATCAGTTCGGCTGTGTCTGACTCTTTGCAACCCTATGGACTGTAGCCTGTTTAACCAAAGAACCCATTCTTGTGGGATACCTGTTGGGATTAGAATTCTATGAAACATAGTTATATGACTTAGGACGATATAAAAGTCTATACTGGGCTCAGGCCATATTACTTTCTAAGTGATTGAGTTGGTTTTCGGATAGTCTCTAAGCCTGTTATGTTAAAATATTTTTTAGACAGCTTTTAAAATTTCAAACTAAAGCTATTCTATGCTTTCATCTAGATTACATGTTTAGTAGCCTAAAACAGAATATGCAGATAAATATCAGCTTTCTCAAGTGAAAGCGTTTCTAGTTACATGAAGTCATAACTATTAAAAAAACACTATAATGAGGCATATGTTATATAATAAGGAAAAGATCATTTTCAAGCCACATTATCAGAAACCTTCCCAGGTTGCCTAACACAGTGACAGCTTTCTTGGGCTAGTCTATGTAGAAATTTCAATCAAGTGGAAACACCATGGATCTTTAGTATTTTCACTTGGAATCATCAAAAATCCCAGTTTCAGATTGTCTTCCTTTCAATATACACACAGACGTACACACACACACACACACACCATTTTGGCGATGTTGCAATTTAGTGGATGATTATTTCATTTTATACAAAAAATTTGAAGAACCTAGAGCAGTGGTTCTCAGCTTTGGCTTCTAGAATCACCCAGTACCCACCCCCAGAGTTATATTTAATTGGTTTGTTGTGCAGCCCAAGCAACAGCATTTCTTTAAAACTCATGAGATGATCCCAATATTCAATCAGAGTTGTAGGCCATGGGGCTAGAACAGTGGTTCTCCAGCAGGCCCTAAAGGGTTTGCTAAAATGTAGATTGTTAACCATCCCCAGTTTCTGATTCAGTTGGTCTGGAGGAGGCCTAAGAATTTGCAGTTCCCACATAATGTTGATGCTGCTGTTCCAAGGACCATACTTTGAAAACCATTGACCGTAGAGCACTGTACTATTGAAGAAACTTGGAAGTTATGCTTTAGTCTAATATTCTAGGAGTTCCTTATCAGTTATTTTTACCATTTCTGGTTAATCAAACCAGAAGCAAAGCAAGCCATTACCCTTCTCTAGTTAAAGTTAGATCTAAATGCATACTGAATCATGATACTGACCATCATCAGATAGACTGAGGTTTACAAATGCGAAACTCAGGAAATAGCTAATTTCTTTCCAGGCTCTTGCTTGTTTACCTTTGTCCAATAAACATGTTCAAATCATAAAATTATGTAATAAACTGTGATTAAAACTGTGTAATAATGAGACAGCTTAGATTTGACTCATCTAATTCACCCCAGCACCTAAAAGCAGGTAAGGAATTAGTCACTTGTTTGTAGAAATCAGGAGGGGCAAAGGGAACAGGTGGACAAAGACATGCACACGCATTCTGGCACAGTCTAAGATGTGCTGAGATGACCATCTTAAGCCTAAGATGATTGCGAGACCAGCCTGATTAAAAAGGGCAATTGTGTGGGCAGAGAAGGAACTAACATGGACAGAAGAGTGCCACAACAGCCGGCAGAATAATTTGGATTTAATGACATAAGCAGTAGGGGGCTGTTCAAAATTCTCGATCAGAAGGCTCATACTTTTGCAGTCTTAGTCTAGTGCATCTGTTTAAAGATGAACGGATGCATGTTCTGTAACTACCAACAGATAAAGACGGATCCATGTTCTATCACTAACAACAGATAAAGATGCTATTTGAAATATCAAATCACATTGAGATTGTTTTAGAAAAATCAAGATAAAAAATTAATGCTTTTTAGAACCACAGTAGATTTTGTTCATCTGAAATGAAGAATAACAGGACAGTGGATGACCTCCCACGATAGGCCATGCAAGTCTCTTAACAAGACACATTCTTTGGACATTTATAGAAGCCTTGAGTCTAAGTTTCATTTCAGATGGACAGAGAGTCTACCAAAGAATAATTTGATAAGGAATTCCACGATTCTACATTGAACAGCAAGACAAGACAACAAGCATCTTTTTTTTTTCCAGTAAAACACAGTTAAGTATAATTTTATTCAAGACATTCTTCTCAGCCTGATTAACTGTCCAAGGATCTCTGTTTAAGTTAGTTGGGTCATAAAGTCATTTATCAGCAAAGTAGGAATTTTAGAGCACAGCAATTAAAAAAGTTAAGTTCTCTTTTGAGGTCTTAAAGGAAGACTAATTTTCCTGGTTATTTTCTCAAAGAAAGGCCTTGATGAAACAAACATCCAAAGGAGGCAGCTGAGGGCATTCCCTGGTGATCCAGTGGTTAGGACCCTACACTTTCAATGGTGAGGGCACGGGTTCATTCCCGGGTCAGGGAACTATCCTGCAAGCCACACAAAGCCAAAAAATAAATAAACAAATAAAAACAAAAACAAAGGAAGCCGTTGAAATTTGAGGCGAATTCTGAATGCCAAGAAGTCCTGAATAGGCAGCCCTCACTTCGGAGTAGAGGATCAATTCCTGAAACAGATGAATGTCGAGGTTTACAATGTGAGGAGTCCAGGAATCCAGCACAGCAGTCCAGGAGTATATTTAGGGTTCAGCCTCTCAGGAATAAACTACAGAGTCTCAGCAGAATAGGATTCCAGAGAACTGTGCATATGCTTCTTTAACTTTTGTAAAGCTTTCCTTGACCCTGCTGTCCCTTCTGCCTACCAAATGGATCGGGCTTAAAGGAAATTCCTGCTGATCCTCAAGAGAATCACTGTATTAGAGTAGTGAGGAACAAGACTCGTTTTCAGAAACTTTAAGAAGGAAAGCTATGACAAACCTAAACAGCATATTCAAAAGCAGAGACATCACTTGGCCGACAAAGGTCGATATAGTCAAAGCTATCATTTCTCTGGTAGTCATGTACAGATGTAAGAGTTGGACCATAAAGAAGGCTGAGTGTCAAAGAATTGATGCTTTCGACTGTGGTGTTGGAGAAGACTCTTAAGAGTTCCTTGGACTGCAAGGAGATCAAACCAGTCAATCCTAAAGGAAATCAACACTGAATATTCATTGGAAGGACTGATGTTGAAGCTGAGGCTCTGATACTTTGGCCACCTGATGAAAAGACCCACTCATTGGAAAAGACCCTGATGATGGGAAAGACTGAGGGCAAGAGGAGAAGGGGGTGGCAGAGGATGAGATGGTTAAATGGCATCGGCAACTCAATGGACATGAGTTTGAGCAAACTCCGGGACAGAGTGATGGACAGGGAAGCCTGATGTGCTGCAGTCCATGAGTCACACATGACTTAGCAACTGAACAACAAGAAGGAATGGATGGGGTGGATACAACCATTATACAGGAAGTTTAAGAGAAGGACGATGACAGGGGATTTTAAGTTAAGTGGGCAACAGGGTCAAGAAAATAAAGGAAGCTAAAGGAAAGCTTTCTGTAAGCTAAAGGAAAGCTTTCTACAACTTAAAGTGAAGTTCTATACATTTTCAAATGCAGAGAAAAAGTATTCAAATACAAGGAGAGGCAGAGAAAGGTGATGTGAAACCTCTCCATCTGTCTTTGGAGGAAAGCATGAAAAATGTACTCAAGGGGATAAAACACAGTGAAGGTACAGTGAAGTTTTTCTTTAAAAAAATATTTATTTAGCTGCACCAGGTCATAGTTGGAGCACGTGGGATCTTGAGTTGTGGCATGTGAACTCTTAGCTGTGGCATGTGGCATCTAGTTCCATGACCAGGTATCCAACATAGGCTGGGAGCATGTTGCCTTAGCTACTGGACCACCAGGGAAGTTCTGGGACAAGATTTTCAAGTGAAGGTACGAAAGAGAGCTCATCATGTCACCACCATGTTTTTGTTGTTGTTGATTTGCTTTCAAGTAGAATTCAGTGGTTACAAACATTATTGTGCGTCAGAATCACACAGGAAATGTGCCAAGCTAGACTTTCAAGTTCTATACATAAAGATTCCGGTTCTGTGTTGGACCCAGAAATCTGGATTCTTAAGCAGCCCAGGTGATTTTTATGCTGATGATCCAAATTTTAAAAAGACTCTCATGTGTGTGTTTGCCCTGTGAGCAGTAGAGATGTAGAGTGGAGGAAAAGGCTTAAGGATTTGAGAATGAGAATCTTGAATAGGTCAGTCAGTCAGTCAGTTCAGTCGCTCAGTCGTGTCCACCTCTTTGCGACCCCATGAATCACCCCACGCCAGGCCTCCCTGTCCATCACCAACTCTGGGAGTTCACTCAGACTCACATCCACCAAGTCGGTGATGCCATCCAGCCATCTCATCCTCTGTCATCCCCTTCTCCTCCTGCCCCCAATCTCTCCCAGTATCAGAGTCTTTTCCAGTGAGTCAACTCTTCGCATGAGGTAGCCAAAGTAGGTAGGAAAATGTAAATAAAAAGGATCTCTTTGTGGCACTGAGAACCAATAAGTTAAAATTCAACATCATGGACCATGCCTGCTATCTTCTATCAATCGAAGGGCCTTTAGTAGCATATAGACACACACAGAGTAAGTTTTCTAGACATGCACACACCAGGGCCATTAGTGAACAGTTTTTCTTGCTTTTAGGTTGGTTAGATGACAGAAGTTAATGAAACATCTAAGGTTGATTACAGTTTCAGAGACAAGTTGAAATTTCCCACTTTGTAGAGAATCACTTGAAGAATGTCCTAATTATATGTTAAGCTGTTAACAAAGAAAAAAGGAAAAACATTTCAACATTTTCTATACAACTTACCAGCAACATGTAGTACCTGGCATTTTCCCAACTGTTTCTGCTGTGAGTCAGTCAGAACACAGACAAAGTCAGACAGTGCTGTTAGGTAGGAGCTAAGCAAGTTGAAATTCTTCTGTTACAGCACTCAATTGGGGGAAAGACGTTTGAGATTCTCCCAGTCCACAGCCCACCAGCCCCCTAGTTCTCTTTTGTGCTCACTTGAAGAGCTCTTGCTTTGAGTTCACTTTCATTCTGGCCCTGTATGCCCTAATTTTTAAATATTTTTCTTAGTGTTATTAAAACAAAAATAGAAATTTAAACCTAAAAATCATTTTTGCCACTGGTTCATCATTTTTTGATTAACAGACACAAAGCATATGAGAATTTTGTTCCAATCCCTTAAACAATTTATCACGCATATCTACAAAAATTTATTTAAGTGTAATTTCAGGTATTTTACATGTTACCTGAAGGCTGTGCTAAAGATCATGAACTCAGGTTCAAAATGCAGAGCTAAGGACTGGAAGAGAAAAATAGAAACGGGAAACAGTTGATTTTTACTGGAGAGTTCCTGTCTGAATTTTGTTTAGTGATTTTTAGAATTATTGTATAACATAACTACAGTTTTTGCATAGTTTAACATAGAAACAATTTGAGGTTTTGTTTTTGCCATGTCATATTTTGCACTTTTGTCTGTTAAAAACATTTAAATAATATCCAATATTTCAGTGCTATAGCTAAAATTACAGAAAATATCTTTGTGTCTGTAAGCAAGATTTTAAGAAGTTTTAGGGAATCGCCCTATCTATTCTCATTCCTTTGCTTCCCGCTCCTATCCGTGCTCTGGTTTTTATCCAATTCTTGCTTTACTTCTTTGCTTGATCTATTTCTTATTATGAATGAGGCTGATGGATACCCTGAATGACAGTTGAAAGAGGAATATCTTGAAATAAGCAATTTCTCATTAACAGTTATTTTGATATGTGATGATAAATTGGACTTTTTAAAGTTTAATCTGGGTCTTGATTCGGATGTAATTCTTTTTTTTTTCTGATGTAATTCTTATTTTCTTGTTTTGATCTTTTTCATAGTTCTGTCAATATTGGGTAGAGTAAAACTCTTTCACACTATTATTATTGAATAGCTTCTAAACAATCAATGATAAATAAAAACTTATTTCTAGTTATCTTTCACTTTAAAAATCCACAATTGGTTTGGTTTTGTAAAAATTACATAACTGAAATTATCAAACATATTGCCAAAATTGTAAAATCCGTAAGAGTTACTGTAAGTCCAACTGTTGTTAATGCAGCTCCCTTTTCTTGAATACTTTATTCAGTCTAAAAGTGGTCTGCTAGAATTTTTTAAATTTTTAAACATTTGTTTTCCAGAAATCTCTTACCTTTTTAAAACAAAATAGTAATGCAATTGCTTAATTTTATGTTGAATACTGTATTCACTTGCTCCAATTTTTATTTGTTCATAGGGTTGTGAATTATGAGAACATCAATAAAAATGACTATTATACCATTAGCAAAAAGGCAGTAACACATGTTTATAATAATGACATTGAATTTATCGAAATTGATCGATGGGAACAGGAATATCTATATCACAGAGAACTCACTAAGATTCCCATATTTTCACTTTTTCGGAAATGGAAGGCTTTTAATGTGTGGAAGAAGAATGTTCGCTCCAAAAAAATCAGTGGATGTCGAAAATCTCTACAAAAAGATCTGTTCATTGTTAATCATGTACGTATTTGTTAATCATATTTTAAGAGAATTACTAACAGAAAAAAATTAATCTCAAAAATAGAATATTTCCTCTATTAAGAGAATTGACAGTTCTTGCCCTATTTGTCATTTAAGGGTCTGGCGGTCTAATGTGTTTTTACATTTTACCTAGGGTTTGCACAGGTCCCCTTTGTTTAGAAGCAGCCTCAGAGGCTTAGGTTCACAATTCCCTTTGTTGTTGATCAGGAAAATTGTTTATCCTCTTGAATAGAGCAGGCTAGCAACTCCTATTACTTCTTCTCATCTTTGAGACCCTCTGGATTATATGGTCCAAAATAGTTTGTGGGCTTGCTTTCATGGGGCAGTATCTCCCAATGTAGCATGTGTTTTCAATCATGAATTCAAACAGTAGGGAAATTTTTAGTGTTTACTTTGGAGGAAGGGATAATCATGGGAAAGGAACTATTAAAGTGTATGTGACCATATTTAAAATCTCTACTTCTTGAATTTCAACTTGCAGTAGAAGTTTTCTGATTGGCCCCTGGGAGTGAACTGTAATCACGCTTATTTTATGTCTATTTTATGATACTGAATCACCACCCTCTCACATCAGAAACTTCAAGTTTGCATTTTACTGGTCATTTCCTTCTCTTTGCATATGGTAATCTGAAAGATAGTTATCAAGACATCAGTTGCACAATAAATGAACTTGAAAGAAATACAACTCACATAAGATGTTAGTACAAAAACAAGTATATAAGATGTACCATCTCAAGTCCTCCATCCAGTCAAGCATTCTGAGTTGTCGAAAAGATTCTAATCCTTCTTGATATCAAACTCAGCCCCTAGACCTCTAATTTCACTAAGGATCTATCAATCATTTTAACCTATTTTACCACTGTTTTACCACCTTTCATCTTTTACCATGTCTTGGACATTATATATTTCATTAATTTATTCCTAGATAAATAGATTAGTACTTCCTCCCTTTAACCTCTCAATCCTTAAGTTTGTTTTCTTATATCATGTGCTTGAGAGTTGTCATTCTCTTTGCCCACCATTCATACCAATAGTCCTTTGACCTTGATAATATCTTCTCTTTAATGTAGTCCAAGCAGACTAGAAAGTTCACATCATTTTAATCTTAGGTTGATACAACCAAAAGACCCATTGTGTTGGTTTAAATATCTATTAATATTAGATGCTATCATTACGACACACCACTAGTCTTATATTTACAAGTTAACTAGGAAGGCTGGTTCTTTTCATTCTTTTCTGACCATGTTGAAGGGATATCCTTGAAATTTTTCTTTTTATTATTTTTAGTAACCAACCTTATTAGCATCTGTGTCCACATTTCCTTATAACAACTTTGTTGAAATAGAATTCATACAATTCATTCATTTAGAGTATGCTATTGAATGGTTATAATATATTCATAGAATGATCAACCATCACCATGGTCTATTTTAGAACATTTCTATCACTCCAAAAAGAGTGATCACTCTCCCTGATTAGCATCACGTTTCCCTGACTCCCCCAAACCAACCCCTGCCCCAGCTCTGATCAACCACCAATCTACATATTCTCTCTTGATTTGTCCACTCTGCATTTCAAATAAATTGAAACATGCAATATGTGGTCCTTTGTGACTGGCTTTTTTAACTTAGCATGTTTACTACATAGATGGACCTATATAGTAGCGTGGCATTTCCTTTTACTGGTAAATAATATTCCATCGTATGGATACATATGTTTTATTTATCCATCCACCTATTGACAGCCTTTCCCTTCTCTAGGGGATCTTCCTGACCCAGGGATTGAACCTGAGTCTCCTGCATTGCAGACAAATTCTTTACTGTCTGAGCCACCTGAGAAGCCCCATATATAAATAGTGTGTGTGTGTGTGTGTGTGTGTATATATATACAGTCTATATAGCAATACAATTGACATTTGTATATTGAGCCTGTTTCCTAAAATTTTGCAGAATTTATTATTGACTCTAGTAGTTTGTGTTTCAGTTAATTAATTAAATTTTTATTGAGACACAATTGACATATAATATTACATGTTTCAGGTGTACAACATAGTGATTTATAATTTTTAAAGGTTATAGTTTACTTATACTTATTATAAAATATTAAAATCATGCTAATGCTTATCACCTTCAATGGACACTCTTGATATACCAGCCCAGGAATGAACCACCTAACCCAAATTCCATCTGAAATTTGCTAACAGCAGAAACAATGATGAGAGGAAAAAACAAAACACCTGCTGTCTCTCTTACATTCACAACAACTTTCACTTTTGTCCTTTATGCTGATAGCCAGATATTTAAGTTAAGCCAAAGTAATTTCTCAGGTTTTATATATATATATATATATATATATCCCCCAAATTCCCACTGTCAAACTCTCACTTTTTGGCAGACCATCAATACCAGTTTTGCTGTCCACCTGGATCCTAGCTATTTATCCCTTTACCAACAGAACTTATATTTTTGGTTCAAGGACTTTTTCTCCACAGTACACTGGACTTTCTTACTTTTGCTACCCAATTTTGATTACAGTCTCGTTTCTACTCCTGTTTTCATATTAATTCATTTAATATCTTATTTCAACTCAGAAACATAGCCTGTAAACTTCTGCTTTTTTTTAATTGAATTATAGTTGATTTACAATATTGTATTTTGTTTCTTTTTATCATGAAAATTCCTCCATGAAATGAATCTTAGGGGCTACATGACTTCCTAGATGTTTTCTCAAATAAATCTCTTCACTGAGGACTCTACTAATTGTAACTTCCTTTTATTTGCACTTAGAATAAATAATTAAAACACTATTTCATGAGGTCTAAATGACCATTGTTTGTCCTGTTTTAGACACTCCTGGAAAGGAGTCCAAGAGTGTGCTGTATATAATACTTAAACCAGCACCACATATAAGTAAATTAAACTTTTAAAAAAGATAATGTATCTGCTCCTCCTCTGATTAGATTAGAAGTGAGCAGGAATGACCTAGAAACAATCTTGGAACATATGCCTTCAAAGTCAACATCCTAGAACCCAGATTTATGATGATGGCATAGCAGAAGATTAAGTTACATTATGTGACATTATTCCACAAATAATCTACATTGCAAAATAGATTCTTAATAGTGACTGTTACCCACTGAAATTGTAGAGTTAAATTTGTCTTTGTTCTATATCATACCCTCTTAGATCAATAGATAGGCACCTCCATTATCGTGGTGACTGGACATTGTAAAGTCCTCAGGAACACTAAGAATCTTTTACTAGCTGTTAGTCAAACCTAGTGAAATTTAAGATATGGCCCACTCCTCTGTTTCTTGCTCTCAACTTTATAGCTAAAGCATGTGTATTCAAAATGAAAAGAAAGGAATTCAGACAAATTGAAAATGATAATTCAAAAAATACTTCCAGAACAGAACTTCAGAAGTATCCCTTATTAATGTATGTTCTTTGTAGTTGTAGCTGAAATTAACATATAGAGCTATTTATTTTTCTTAATTCCCATTCTTGCTTTCCAAATATTTTATACCTTAAAATTTCAGCTTTTTTTTTAACTAAACAATGATAATTTTTTATTTTCATTCAGTATTTGCGACCAGCTCTCCTTAAAATAAATGAATTGTGTTATCAATTGAGTTTTATGGGACTATGTTCTATTGAAAAATATCATACCTACACCCTGCAAGAATTTAAAGCTGCACAAATTGTACGGGTAGGAGAGGTGAGAAAATTGTCTATCATTTTCAAGAGTTTTCCCCCATTTTTGATACTTTGGTGCCACCAATGATATATATTCATCAATGTCTAGGTGACAGAGCGCCTAGAAGAATTTCGAAACGAGGCAAAAGATGTGGTCAGAAAAGCTTGTCGAGTTGCTCTACGTGCTGCAGGATTTATTCCCGATGACTGTGCACGTGAATCTTCTGAGGGTATGAAAGGGAAAGAATGCCGCTGGACTAGAAGTGGTGGCTTTCTGAAATGTTAACTTGTTTCCTTTCTACTTTTCTTAAGTTTAAACTGCCGTTGTTTAGTTGCTAAGTCATGTCTGACTCTTTTACAACCCCATGGACTGTAGCCCACCAGGCTCCTCTTCCATGGGATTTCCCAAGCAAGAATACTGCAGTGGATTGCCATTTCCTTCTCCAGATCTTCCCGACCCAGAGATCAAACCCACGTCTCCTGCACTGCAGGCAGATTCTTTACCACTGAGGCACCTGGGAAGCCCTAAGTTTAAAATAATGATCCTATATTTCAGTTATCCCAAACATTGCTTGATAGATTATAAATTCATTGTATATTTTAAAGTGGGGAAAAACATGTAAATACTGAATCTTTCTTGCATTACCCCTGCTTATGTAATGGTATTTCTAAACTGGTTTACAGAACCTTTCTTTCACAAGCATTTTATAGTTGACTCAGGGTCTCTCTGCTTAAATGTATGTCCGACCTATTAGTATAGACAATCTCAGGACGGGCCCCACCTGGCAGGAAGGCTAAAGGAAAATTTTATGCAGGCAGAAAAGAAGAGTAAAAGTGTTCCTAAAAATCAGATCCTATTAAAAGGGATGTTAGCAAGCTGTCTAGCATCTTTTGTTGAGTTGAAATCCTTTGATGTGGAATTTGTTTGAATAACTGGGTTATTTCCTGGCGTCTGAAATATCTCATGAACCAAAGCATTTTGTAAGTTTTGAATTTTACTTGTCTCTTAATCCATATTGAAAGAAATGGAATTTTTACAGAAAGATTCTTGTTACTGCCTCTTCTGTTGTTCATAGGTCATTTTAAAATGCCAGAAAGCGGAAGTTTCATTGAGTTGCCTACAGGAGACGCTGAGAAAATGACCTACACAGAGCAGGCCAGCAAAAGGCATCACTGCATGAGGCTGACATGGTAAATGGTTATTCTTTCTTTCAAGAAAAACTAGAGCTTCCATCCTTCTCAGGTTTCATTAAAAGTCAAAGCCTTCGGGACTTCCCTAGTGACCCAGTGGTTAAGACTCCACACTCCCAATACAAAGGGTGAGGGTTTGATCTCTCCTTGGAGAACTGAGATCCCACATGCCACACAGCACAGCAAAAAAAAAAAAAAAACTTTTAAAGTTAAAGCCTTTATCACAGGATTTGCTAGTAGTAATGAGGGACTGGGGGACCTGGTCACCTGAATGAAGGCCCCAGAAACCCACCCCTCCAGCTGCCACCCAGCAAAGCATCCAAAGAGAGTGGTGGGTATGTCCAAGGGCCAAGAACTCCTCGTTGATCTCTAAGGTTTTGTTTCCCTCTGGCCCAGTCAGGAGTATCAGGCAGGTGATAGTAATAAGCCAGGCACATAGAGATTTGGAGTCTTCTCCAGTGGATCTGACAGTAAAGAATCTGCCTGTAGTACAGGAGACTCGGGTTCAATACCTGGGTTGGAAAGATACCCTGGAGAAAGAAGTGGTAATCCACTGCAGTATTCCTGCCTGGAGAATTCCATGGACAGAGGAGCCTGACGGGCTACAGTCTATAGGTCGCAAAGATTTGGACACCACTGAGCGACTGACACTTTGACTTTCCAGTGATCTGGAGGGCCTGCTCCACCTGTCTTGATCCCTAAAGAATTACAGGCAGCTGTACGGCCACACCAAGTTCCACCGCCTTTCTGAGTCAGGTTTTGTCACCAGGAGACCAGGGAAGAAAGTCTGCCTTCCAGACTTCACCAGGACCTTCCACCTGCTTGAAGTGAAGTGAAAGTGAAAGTTGCTCAGTCATGTCCGACTCTTTGCAACCCCATGGTCTCCTGCACTGCGGGTGGATTCTTTACCAGCTGAACCACAAGGGAAGCCCAAGAACACTGGAGTGGGTAGCCTATCCCTTCTCCAGCAGATCTTCCCAACCCAGGAATCAAACCAAGGTCTTCTGCATTGCAGGCAGATGGATTCTTTACCAACTGCGCTATGATCCACCTGCTTACCCAGCTGGATTCTGCATCATTCTAAAACCTCATCACTGCAAGTAACCCTTGCAAACAAAATAATCAAATATTACCTGAAGTGTATGTGGCACTAGAAAACACTGATGACTGTTACTCTGTGCTCACTAACTTGGTCCAACTTTTATAGCTATTTGATTAACCTTAATTGTGTCCCAGTCCTGGTGGCTGAGATGGTAAAGAAACTGCCTGCAATGCAGGAGACCCAGGTTTGATCCCTGGGTCAGGAAGATCCCCTGGAGAAGGCAATGGCTACCCACTCCAGTATTCTTGCCTGGAGAATTCCCTGACCAAAGGAGCCTGGTGGGCTACAGTCCATGGAGTTGCAAAGAGTCGGACACAACTGAGCGACTAACACTTAAATGTGAGATAAGCGAATAATAATGCTTGTATTGCAACAGAAAGCAGTGAAGCAGTCCCTGAGGCTATTATCATAGGCTAGAGGCACCTTAGGCTCCCCTTAAGCAGAATAAAAAGTTATTCCTAGTGCCTTGCTGACTCAGTTTGCATTCTAAGCACTCAAGTAGGGAAGCATTAAATTTTCATCTTTGGGTTAGCAGTTGCTGTCCAGCAACAATTACTGAATAGCAAAGATTTCATTACCATTAGAGTGTAAGTCACAGATGTGTATTTACTAATTTCTTCTTTAAAGCATTTAAAAAAAAACCTCTTATGGCCCCTTTGGCTAGATGAGCTATGTGCTTTTTTTCATAACTATATTGCTCACTAAATATCCTATGGAATGGCTAGAACGTCTAGCTAAATTGATGCTATATATTTGAGTATATTTGTGTTTTAGAGTGAAGAATGTCTAAGACAACTCTTCTAGACAGTAAATCCCTGATATCACAATATAAATATAAAGTCAAAGAGAAATTATATTTTAAAATTTAAATACTCGCTTTAGAGTCACTTTCAAAAATATGTAGTGAGTATAGAAAACTGAAGCTGTGTTTTTTTTCCCTTTTCAAGTTTTATTCGTCTAAATGACTATCTAATTGAGAATACAATGCATGTCCTAACAGTAAATTCTGCTAGCTCTCTTTTGAATTACCTCACTGACAAATTAAAACGAACACCTTCAGCAGATATCATTCAGAAATGGATTACAGAAGAGAAACCTGAAGTCACTGATAAAAAGGTAAATTCAGATACAATTAAAAAAATTCACTGGGCAACATTCATTGAGAAGTGCTTGCTGTGCTCTATGAATTATGCTATATCTTGTGTACTGGAAAAAGTAGAAGAAATGCTTAGAGGGTTTCACAGTATAAACAGTCTACTATGCACATATGGAATGGAAGAATGAAAACCAGCATATCAGCAAGTATCTAATAGCAGAGAAAACATCCACTGTGCTGAATATTGCAGTCACTCTCACAGGCATTTGCTAAAGGTTCCTCATGTGTTCACTCCATAAATATTCCTTAAGTATCTACTGTGTACCAACCCCTATGCTCAGTGTTGGGTACAGAGTGATGAAAAGCATAGACAGAATACTTGCCCCCAAGAAGCTTATAGTTCAGGGGTCATTGTGAGCATGAACTGGCAGAGAAGCAGATAAAGTGGTATAAATGAAAGAGATAAACAATGGTTTTAGAGGCAAGAAGAAGAAACTCATGGGAGCAAACCTTGGTGCTTTCAGTGCATAACCCCTTGGGAGGATGTTGATCTTAGAAACAGAGTAATTTGAGATGTTTGAGATTAAATAGTACAAATGAATAGTAGCAATGCATTCTAGAGAGAAGGCATGTTATCTGTTATCCCAATAAACTTTCCCCTAGTCAATCCTGGATTATGGCGCCATCAGTTCAGTTCAGTTGCTCTGTTGTGTCTGACTCTTTGTGACCCCTTGAACTGCAGCATGCCAGGCTTCCCTGTCCATCACCAACCCATGGAGCTTACTCAAACTCATGTCCATTGAGTCGGTGATGCCATCCAACATTTTATCCTCTGTCGTCCCCTTCTCCTCCTGCCTTCAATCTTTCCCAGCATCAGGTCTTTTCCAATGAGTCAGTTCTTTGTATCAGGTGGCCAAAGTATTGGAGCTTCAGCTTCAGCATTAGTCTTTCCAATGAATATTCAGGACTGATTTCCTTTAGAATTGACTGGTTTGATCTCCTTGCAGCCCAAGGGACTCTCAAGAGTCTTCTCCAACACCACAGTTCAAAAGCATCAAGCATCAATTCTTTGGCGTTCAGCTTTCTTTATGGTCCAACTCTCACAGCCAGTATGAAAAGGCAAAAAGATATGAAATCTTTTAGGTGCCATACCAGGTACCTAAAAATACAGCAAAACATGTTTATCTGGTTTCATCAAGCTTCCTACCTCCATATCTCTATATATCCCCAGGAAACCAACTAAGCAGTTTCAAGGGCTGGTGCTCTTTGTAATAGTTTTCATTTTCTCTAAAAGTTCAGTTTTAATTGCATATGCCTTTTCATTACTTTCCTCCCTTGTTCTTAGTTCCTTTTTTTCTCAATACTATCGCATTTTGAAAGTAACATTTATCTTTCTAATTATAAAAGTAATATACGCTAAGTGCAGAAAATTTGAAAAACACAGAAATACACAAAGAAAAGCATTCTCTACTATACCAAGACATCTATTTCCAAGGGTGAAAAGACAATCATACTTTACTTACGGCTTTATCAGCTGCTTTTTCTACTTTGCAATATATTATGAAAAATCTCCCAAGTCAATTTGTATTTTTTTCTATATAACATTCTCACATAGAAATGTATTATACAATCTTGTAAATAGTTTTCTATTGTTGATCACTTTTCCACTACTCTAAAAATGCTGCAAAGAACATCTTTGTTTATACATTTTCCATACATCTCTGATTTTTTTCCCCTTAGAAGAAATGTCTAGATCTGGAACTGTTGGGTCAAAAATATGTTCACTCACTAAGACTTTTGGAATTGATTCATAAATTCCCAGAAATTTTTGTGTCCGTTTACAACCTTTCTAGCAATGTTCAAGAATGAACTTTTGCTCACGTGAAATCTAGATGTTAGTATTCATCTCAGTCTTTGTCTATCTGATGGATGTAAAGTAGAGTTCAGTTCAGTTGAGTTCACTACTTTAAAATGCTATGTTCTTTAACTACCACCCCTGTACAGGACAGGGGGATAGGTGTTGTGACGAGAAAAACCTGGGTGTCTATTCTGGTCTGCCACTTATGAAGCAGTGTGTCCTGAATGAAATGTTTTACCTTCTCCAGATCCTACTTTCTCATGGGAGTAATAATGATACCTACTAAGACCCACTACATATGGTTGGTATAGAATTTACATGAATACTCAACTCTGTCTGGCAATCAGTAAATACTCGATAAATGTTACTGAATAAAGTATCAAGAGAAAGAGAAAGAGGAGGATGTTGACTGGCATTTCCTTTAAAAATTTTCAAATTATGATCTTGGCCCATTTTTCTATTTAAGTATATTTCTGTTTACTGTCAGTGATCATGTTATTAGTATATATTCCTTTTGACTATTTCAATTTATTTCTATTTAAATATAATCAACCTTCCATCTGCTATATCCGTTACTGATACATTTTTCCAGTTTGTCATTTGCCTTTCCACTTTGTTGATAGTTTTTTTACAAGAAGAAAAGTTTTACATAATTGCTTAATCTTTCCATATTTGCCTTTATATTTTAATTTCTTTGAAAGACATGCCAACGTTATAAAATCAGCTAATTGTATGAGTTTATGGGGCTTCTGTAATACAGAGAGTTTTTTATTTTAGACTTTGATACTTAATATCTTTATGGCCTCCTTGGTGGCTCAGCAGCGAAGAATCCAACTGCCAATCCGGGAGACTTGGGTTTGATCCCTGAGTCAGGAAGATCCCCTGGAGAAGGGAATGGCAACCCACTCCAGTATTCTTGCCTGGAGAATTCCATGGACAGAGGAGCCTGGCAGGCTACAGTCATTGGGGTCGCAAAGAGTCAGGCACAATTTAATGACTAACCAACAACAACTTATATCTTTATAACAATGCACATGTGCTCATTGCAGGGGGCCCCTGTGTTGGAGAAGCAGGAAGAAGATGAGTCTCTCGTTCCGATGTTTCTCACAGAACTGATTTTGACAGTCCAGTCACTGCTCTTTGAGCCTTCTTTGGAAGATTTTCTGGTATGTGTCTCCTCCCTTAACATCTGTGTATAAATAACGTCTTGGAAAATGAAGCAGTTGTTCTACTGTTAAATGATTAGCAGGTTCACTACTGTCACTTCTCCAAAGGGATCGTAAGAAAAAGAGCATTGGTTCTGTGCACAGCGTGGCTTCTACATAAAAGGTATCTGAAAGTTTAGCACGTTTTCTTTCATTTGAGACAGATTAGGGGCTTGATGGGGTATACTATCAGAAGAATATAGTCTGTATATGAATTTAGAGGACTTCCCTGGTGGCTCAGATGTTAAAGCGTCTGCCTACAATACGGAAGACCTGGGTTAGACCCCTGGGTCGGGCAGATCCACTTCCAGTTTCTCTCAAGTTGTTGTGAAAATTCATCTCTAAGTAGCTATCGGACTGAAGTCCCTGGTTTCCTGAGGGAAGTCAGCTGAGATCCATCCAGTTACATATGTCTGTCTGCTTCTTCAAGACCAGCTGGAGAATGTCCTTTGAGAAGGGTCCAATCTCTCTTTTAAGAACTTTCACTTGATTCAATCAGGTCTACCATGGATCATCACATCCTTTCTTTTTAAAATATGTCTATTTATTTGTGTATGGATTTTTGATTGCGCTGGGTCTTCGTTACTACATGCAGGCTTTCTCTAGTTGTGGTGGGCAGAGGCTACACTCGAATTATGGTATGTTTGCTTCCCGTTACCGTGGCTTCTCTTGTTGCAGAGCACAGGCTTTAGGGCTTCCGGGCTTCAATAGTTGCAGCACGCAGGTTCCGTGGTTGCAGCACATGGGCGTAGTTGCCTCATAACATGTAGAATCTTCTCAGACCAGGAATCCAACCAGTATCCCCTGCATTGGCAGGCAGATTCTTAACCACTGGACGATGAGGGAAGTCCCATCACATTCTTGATTAACTCACAGGCAATTATGTCTGCAAAGTCCCTTTGTCTTTCCCTATGATGTAACCTCATCATGACTATGGCATCCATCATGTTCACAGATACTGCCCATACCCAAGAGAAGGAGATTATACAGGGCATGTAAACCAGGGAGGGTGGATTCTGGAAGACATTTTAGAGTTCTGCTTTCCTCCTTCAGGTACAAGCACAGATTAATAGACCAATCAGAGACTATATTTTCTGTCTTTAGCTGGTGTACTGTGGTGCAAAAGCACTAGTAATCAGGATCTCTAGATTCTAGTCTTGGCTTTTCAATTAGTAGGCTCTTTGACCTTAGGGAAACCACTTACCTTTCTGAGGCTCAGTACATGCATCTGTGAAATAAGGAGGCAGGTGAGTTTTAAGGTTGCTTCCTCTTCCAACAATTTTTGATTCTGTAATTTATGAGATCATCAGGCTTGTTTAGGATATTTACAAGGATGAGAAGCCTGCTGAGGTCCCTATGGTTGGACTCTCTCTCAGGAGTTCCCAATAAGAGAGGCACTGCATTTTCATGCCCTTTCCAGGCCAGAATATTCATAGTCTTAACATGGAAGACAGAGTACAGGAGATAACACAAGAAAGCTCTCTCCAACTAGCAGCTGTCTATTCTCCTTAAGTGCCAAGGGATAGGCCTTGAAAACCTCAACACTTAATCTTTCCTGTTGAAGGACCCTACTCCCAACATGAGTGTTAGTCAGTCATTCGTATCCAGCTCTTTGCAACCCCATGGACTGGAGCCTGCCAGGCTCCTCTGTCCATAGAATTCTCCAGGCAAGAATACTGGAATGGATAGCCTTTCTTGGATCTTCCCAACCCAGGGACTGAACCTGGGTCTCCTGCATTACAGATGGATTCTTTACCACCTGAGCCACCAGGGAAGCCCAACAGGAGTATTTTTAATTCCTAGATAAGTTGTAGGCTAAGCATGTTCATATGTTCACACCACACATAAGATTTTGCTTCATGTAGCCCCAAATTAGCCAATGGCAGTATAAACAGGACTATCAATCATGAATTTTCTATTTTTTTCTCACTCTTACTTTGGTCATTACTCTTAGCATTTCAAACATGCATACACACATAGAGCTTCATCTAAAGGAAAAATCATATACTTAAGTCTTGACATCTGACAGTGTTCTTGCTTGGATTAACTATGGTCTCCTACTACTTGATCCAAATACTTGATCCAAAAGATTATGCTGTGAAAGTGCTGCACTCAACCTGCCATGAGATGTTACATATGCATTTTAAAATGGGATTTATACACCAGTTTTATCCTGCTCTCTCTTTTTTTTTATAAGCTTTGTAACATTATATTATAAACTTTTCCCATGTCATTCATTAATCAATCTTTGGAGACACCATTTTGAAAAGGTACCTAATTTTCATTTGTATAAATATACTATAACTTAACCATTCTATTTTTGAACACTAAAGTATTTCTCTAATTAGTTTTTACTATAAGTATTGCTTCAGTGAGTGCCGTTCCACATGAATTATTGTTTACATACCTAATTGTTTTCTAAAGATAGATATCTAGAATGGAAATTACTGCTCAAAGAATATGAACTTTTATTGCTTGCTTGCTAGTCTGCCATGTCTGACTCTGCAACCCCATGGACCATAGCCTGCCAGGTTCCTCTGTCCATGGAATTCTCCAGGCAAGAATACTGGAGTGAGTTGCCATGCCCTTCTCCAAGGGATCTTCCTGACCTAGGGATCAAACTTGTGTCTCTTATGTCTCCTGCATTGGCAGACAGGTTCTTTCCCACTAACACCACCTGGCAAGCCCTGCTTCTGCTGCTGATGCTAAGTCGCTTCAGTCATGTCTGACTCTGTGCAACCCCATAGACGGCAGCCCACCAGGCTCCCCCATCCCTGGGATTCTCCAGGCAAGAACACTGGAGTGGGTTGGCAAACCCTAGCCACCCTTTAAACATTCCCTGATATTCTTAGGCCTGTCTTGGCCTTCTTTCCCTTATGACTTTTCTGGGTTTTGTTCATATTTCAAATGAATATAATATATTCATCTTAATGTGTTGGAATTTTTTGCTTATCAGTTTCTCTCTCAATTAGAAAACATAGTTCCTAAATACAGGGGCTGTGTCTTCTGATTTGTCATATACTTAGAGTCAATGTAGTACTTGGTATGGTTGAATGAATTATTCTTATTTATTTTAGTATTTTAGAAAATTCATAAATTTTTATATATATACGCTTATATGTATTTACATTTTTGTTTGTGCTTTTCTCTCTAACAGGATGGTATTTCAGGTGCAATTAATCATTTCCAAAACACTGTGTTATCAGTTCCTAATCTCGTGCCTGATTCATATTTCGATGCTTTTACCAGCCCTTACATTAACAACAAAATGGAAGAAAAAACTTGTGGGTTTGGTCCAAGCTTATCAGCAGTATTTGATGATGATAAGAATTTTCACACAATTATCTTCCAAATAAAGGTATATTTTCTTTTACTAAAGCCATTTTTACAATACTTTAAATTCTTAATTAACTGAGCAACATATTTTCTTCCTGTCTTATCTTTAAATTGAATGCTACTTAATCTCTAGATGGTTAAGAGATTTTTTTAAAGTCCTAGTATATCAGAGCACTGATGATAGGAAAGAGACATAAAGGCACAAGCTATTCAAGATGGCATAACTTCTAGGGGAGAAAATAAGGTAGATACAGGGTGCTCAGGGCTGGTGCACTGGGATGACCCAGAGGGATGGGATGGGGAGGGAGGAGGGAGGGGAGTTCAGGATGGGGAACACATGTAAACCCGTGGTGGATTCATGTCAATGTATGGCAAAACCAATACAATATTGTAAAGTAATTAGCCTCCAAAAAATTAATTAATTTTTTTTAAAAAAAGGAAGAAGAGGCATTATTTGAACATTGAGTGGTGCAGAAGAAATAAAGCAACTGATGAAAAGTTAAGGTCCTGCTAAACAAAAAAGAACCAAAAAATCAGAATATACCTGACTCCCCACAACCAGATGATAAAATAAAGTAATCTGTACATTGCTACACTTACAATATAAAATGCCTTTGAATTATAAATCTTATAGATTACTCCAAATCCATGAACTGAATTAATTAAAATATATTAAACACATGAGAAGTTACCATAGGGAAAAATCATAAAAATGAAGATTAAAAAAGCTAATGAATATTCCTTCTCTTCCCCCTCAAAGCCATGAAACAAAGGCTGTACTGTAAACTCAAGTATATAACATCAAACACATATTCAAGCCTGAATATGTGTGAAATAACATATCAAAAATTCAGAATTTAAAATATAAATGGTATTGTTTTAAGACAAAATTATCTCAGAAATGTAGACTAAATTTCATAGTGTCCAAAGGAGAATAAACTGAAACTAAAGTTTAAAAGACAGGAAAACACCCAAGAGAATGCAAATAAGCTAGTGTTTCTGCATGTCTTCAGTTGCTCAGTTTTGTACAACGCTTTGCGACCCTATGGACTGTAGCCCACCAGGCTCCTCTGTCTATGGAATGTTCCAGGCAAGAATACTGGAGTGGGTTGCCATTTACTACTCCAGGGGATCTTCCTGACCCAAGGATAGAACCCACATCTCTTGTGTCTTCTTCATTGGCAGGCAGATTCTTTACCACTGTACAAGATATAAGGAAAAAAATGGTTAGGAAGAAAATAATCAAAATGGAAAACAGGCAAAGAAGAAATAATATACATATAATTAAAGTCTCTGAAGAAGAAAAACAAAACAAGGGGTAGAACAAGCATATAACTATAGTCCAAGAAAAGAAACTGTGAATCTATATGCAGAGTACCTTGGAAAATTGACCTAGACCAATTAACTCTGAGATACGTACTCTTGAAACTACTATCTTTCAAAGAAAAAAAAAAAAATTTCCTCCAGTTCTCAAAGCAAAATAATAACATAACATATGGAACTAGCATCAGGCTTCTCAAAATGACATATAAAGAAAGGTGATGATGGAACAGCACTTTTTAATGAAACTCAAGGGGAAAAAGTGTGATCAAGAATTTTTATCTAGATAAGCCAGTCCTTCAAGTAGCAAGGCCATAGAAAAAGTAGTTTTAGAAAGACAATGTGACCTAGAGAACTTGATGCTGATCTGGAGTTTTTGTGGAACGAAGATGAGTTTCATCCAACCAAGAGATATCTGGTAAAAAGACTGATCTTTCTATTTGTAGATCCACATGTAAGGAGCTTGGAAGTTGCCACTCCATCCTAACAAGTAAAAAGCTGAACACATTGATTGAACAGACTGTTAATGGGTCTGGAAGAGAGGCGAAGGCATAGGGAAAACCACAGCCCTCAAGATTAGAGAGACAGAGTAATATATACCAGAAGGCATGGTTCTGAGAGCAGAGACTCATGGGCAGAAACCTCAGTAAGAACCAGTGCCAGGACGGGAAAACCAGAACTGTAATTGGTACTTTGCTGGAAGCTCAGTGTGAACAACTCAGAGTAAAACACTCCGGGGACCCAGTTATAGGAGACTCCCACAGTATTATGAAATTTACCTGCAGGAGCTCAACCAGGTTCTCACAGTAAATATTAGAAAAAGATCTCCTCATGCTTCCAGCAGGGAGAGGGGAAAAGGAATCATTTGAAATATATCAGAGCACTCTGTTCTTAACAAGGCCTGCCCTTAGAGGAAATTAGTTATCCAGGGTTTAATTTGCTAGTGTATTGTCAGGTCTTTACTGACCTGAGGGAAGGGAAATATACAACTCCAGCCTACTCTAGCCATCCTGTCTCACCTAAGGAGAGATGGGGGAAAAAAGCAAGAGACATTTATGATACTTACAGTGCAGAGGCACTGGCTCACTAAAAGACTGAGACCTAATCAAAGGATGAAGGTAAAATATATCCCCTTCCCTGACACATATCATCCTCTAACTAAGGACCTATTAACAGCCATTCCTTTTACCAAGTATATCATATCCAGTTATCAAAAAAAGTTACAAGGCATATTAAAAAGGGAAAATATTAGAAGACAGAGCAAGTATCAGACCCAGACATGGCAGGGGTATTGGACATATCAGACCGAGAATTTAAAGCAACTATGATTAAATAATCATACAACTATGATTAATAGTCACTGGAGAAGGAAATGGCAACCCATTCCAGTATTCTTGCCTGGAGAATCCCATGGACAGAGGAGCCTGGCAGGCCATGGTCCATGGGGTCACAAAGAGTCGGACACGACTAAAAAGACTGAGCATGCATGCATGATTAATAGAACAACTATGATTAATAGAATGGGAAAGACTAGAGATCTCTTAAAGAAAGTTAGAGATATCAAGGGAACATTTCATGCAAAGAAGGGCACAATAAAGGACAGACATGGAATGGACCTAACAGAAGCAGAAGATATTAAGAATAGGTGGCAACAATACACAGAAGAACTATACAAAAAAGATCTTCATGACCCAGATAACCACGATGGTATGATCACTCACCTAGAGCCAGACATGCTGGAATGGAAAGTGAAGTGGGCCTTAAGAAACATCACTACAAACAAAGCTAGTGGAGGCGACGGAATTCCAGTTGAGCTCTTTCAAATCCTAAAAGATGATGCTGTGAAAGTGCTGCACTCAATATGCCAGCAAATTTGGAAAACTCAGCAGTGGCCACAGGACTGGAAAAGATCAGTTTTCATTCCAATCCTAAAGAAAGGCAATGCCAAAGTATGCTAAATGACTGCACAATTGCACTCATCTCACACGCTAGTAAAGTAATGCTCAAAATTCTCCAAGCCAGGCTTCAACAGTATGTGAACCATGAACTTCCAGATGTTCAAGCTAGATTTAGAAAAGACAGAGGAACCAGAGGTCAAATGGCCAACATCTGCTGGATCATCAAAAAAGCAAGAGAGCTCCAGAAAAAAAACATCTATTTCTGCTTTATTGACTATGCCAAAGCCTTTGACTGTGTGGATCACAATAAACTGTGAAAAACTCTGAAAGAGATGGGAATACGAGACCACCTGACCTGCCTTCTGAGAAATCTGTATGCAGGTTAGGAAGCAACAGTTAGAACTGGACATGGAACAACAGACTGGTTCCAAATCATAAAAGGAGTACATCAAGGCTATATACTGTCCCCTGCTTATTTAACTTCTATGCAGAGTGAAGTGAAGTGAAGTGAAGTCGCTCAGTCGTGTCCGACTCTTTGCAACCCCATGGACTGTAGCCTCTCAGGCTTCTCTGTCCATGGGATTTTCCAGGCAAGAGTGCTGGAGTGGATTGCCATTTCCTTCTCCAGGGGATCTTCCCGACCCAGGAATTGAACCTGGGTCTCCCACATTGCAGGTAGACCCTTTACCATCTGAGCCACCAGGCAGAGTACATCATGAGAAATACGGTCTGGATGAAGCACAAGCTGGAATCAAGATTTCCAGGGAAAATATCAATAACCTCAAATATGCAGATGACACCACCCTTATGGAAGAAAGCAAAGAAGAACTAAAGAACCTCTTGATGAAAGTGAAAGAGGAGAGTGAAAATATTGGCTTAAAACTCAATATAGAGAAAACTAAGATCATGGCATCTGGTCCCATCACCTCATGGCAAACAGATGGGGAGACAATGGAAACAGTGAGAGACTTCATTTTGGGGGGCTCCAAAATCACTGCAGATGGTGATTGCAGCCATGAAATTAAAAGACACTTGCTCCTTGGAAGAAAAGCTATGACCAACCTAGACAGCATATTAAAAAGCAGAGACATTACTTTGCCAACAAAGGTCCATCCAGTCAAAGCTGTGGTTTTTCCAGCTAGAGGAGAAGGGGATGACAGAGGATGAGATAATTGGATGGCATCACTGACTGGATGGATGTGAGTTTGAGCAAGCTCCAGAAGTTGGTGATGGACAGGGAATCCTGACGTGCTGCAGTCCATGGGGTCACAAAGGGTTGGACATGACTGAGTGAACTGAACTGAACTGATGATTTAATATGCTGAGGGCTCTAACAGATAAGACACACAGCATGCAAGAACAAATGGGCAATGTAAGACAAAAAATTCAGAGAGACAAAATATGGAGTAGTGTTCAATATTGTAAAGGCAAATGTAACCACAGAAAACAAGACTTGTGGTCCCATGAGTCAGGGCTATAAATCTCTATGGACAAAATAGTACAGGAAACGCAAAAGGCAAAGAGATGCAATGAGACATATATGGTACATAAACAGAATTACTGTGAACAGAAGTCTTTAACGTGGAGCTTTCATTAGAAGACAGATCAAGTAGGAAAAATGTAAATTAGGATATAGAATTCTTAACTAACATAATCAGTGATAAATAATAAGGAAATAACCATTGAAACAGAAAAAAAACAAGGGATTTTTATCCAAACAAAAATTGGCTTATCTAAATAAATATGAAAACCTTGCAGACATTTATCCAAATAAATTTGAAAACTTAGATTAAATGGATAGTATTTTTAGGGAAACATGGGTATCTAAATTAACAGCACTGGAAATAGAAAGCTTGCCAATATCCACAGAAACAGAGGAAGTTATTAAAGAAATACCTTGTAAAAAGCACCAGGCCCAAATGGGTTCACAGGGGAACTCACCAAAGATCATATATTCACAAAATACCATATATAAAGAGATTGACTCACCAAAGGCCATATACTCACAGTGTCACATAAATTGTTCCAGAATACTGAAAATGCCTGGTGGAAAAATCTCCATTTGTAATAGCAACAAAGCAGATAATATATTTAGGAATAAACCTAGTAAGAAATGCTAAAAAATCTATATAAGAATATCTTTTAAGTTTTCTTAAAGGCTTCTGGAAGACACAAACATGGATAAATGTTCTTAGATGGAATGACTCAACATAATAAAGGCTTCTGTTCTCCCTAGGTTAATTTATAAATGTAATACAAATGCCAATAAAATAATAATAATAATAAACTTATTGTAAAGCATGTTAGGTTTATCAGATCAGATCAGATCAGTCGCTCAGTCGTGTCCGACTCTTTGCGACCCCATGATTCGCAGCATGCCAGGCCTCCCTGTGCATCACCAACTCCCAGAGTTCACTGAGACTCACGTCCATTGAGTCAGTGCCTATAAGGAATAATAGACATCCATGGAAGCTAGGAAAACCCTAAAAAAGAAAAGCTATTTGGGGTACTATTCTAGCCAAGTATTAAATATAAACTCTATAATTAAAAGATTGTCATATTGGCACATGCATATTTATCAGGCCAGTGAAATGGAATAAAAAGCCCAGAAATACACCTAAGTAACATGAAAATTTATTAACTATGGAGTGATTTCCAGGATATACTGTTAGGTGGAAAAATCAAATTAGACAAGAATATCTATAGTGTGCTACTTTTTATGTCAGAAAATAGGGAGAAGGAAGAGATAAACCAGAAACTAAGGAAATTGGTTCCCTAGAGAAGACAGTGGGAATGGTGTAGACAGGATGGGTTTGGAGTAGAAAAGATGAGAAGAGTCACACGTAGTTCTGAGCATACCTTTTAGTATAGTCCAGTATAGTTCTTTAAAAATCGATGTGCTTCCCTAGTGGTAAAGAATACATCTGCCAATGCAGGAGACGTGGGTTCGATCCCTGGCTCAGGAAGATCCCCTAGACAAGGAATCGGCACCCTACTCCAGTATTCTTGCCTGGAAAGTCCCATGGATAGAGGAGCCATGCAGGCTACAATCAATGAGGTCATGAAAGAGTGGGACCTAGCTTAGTGTCTAAACAACAACAGGAAAGCTATGAGAATGAGGGAAAAAAAAATCTTAAAATAGATGCATTAAAAAACAAATGTACTATTCTATATTTCAAATGAATAACCACACTGTGAGGAAGGGGAAAACACTCAAACAAGTAACTTTTAAATACAGTGTTTTCTCATTATCAGAGAAATGCAAATCAAAACCACAATGAGGTACCATTTCACGCCAGTCAGAATGGCTGCTATCCAAAAGTCTACAAGCAATAAATGCTGGGGAGGGTGTGGAGAAAAGGGAACCCTCTTACACTGTTGGTGGGAATGCAAACTAGTACAGCCACTATGGAGAACAGTGTGGAGATTCCTTAAAAACTGAAAATAGAACTGCCATGCTGCTGCTGCTGCGCTGCTTCAGTCGTGTCTGACTCCGAGCGACCCCATAGACGGCAGCCCAGCAGGCTTCCCCATCCCTGGGATTCTCCAGGCAAGAACACTGGAGTGAGTTTCCATTTCCTTCTCCAATGCATGAAAGTGAAAAGTGAAAGTGAAGTCGCTCAGTCGTGTCCTACTCTAGCGACCCCATGAACTGCAGCCTACCAGGCTCCTCCATCCATGGGATTTTCTAGGCAAAAATACTGGAGTGGGGTGCCATTACGACCCAGCAATCCCACTGCTGGGCATACACACTGAGGAAACCAGAATTGAAAGAGACGTGTACCCCAGTGTTCATCACTGCACTGTTTATAATAGCCAGGACATGGAAGCAACCTAGATGTCCATCAGCAGATGAATGGATAAGAAAGCTGTGGTACATATACACAGTGGAATATTACTCAGCCATTAAAAAGAATACATTTGAATCAGTTCTAATGAGGTGGATGAAACTGGAACCTATTATACGGAATGAAGTAAGCCAGAAAGAAAAACACCAATACAGTATACTAACGCATATATATGGAATTTAGAAAGAAGGTAACAATAATCCTGTATGCAAGACAGCAAAAGAGATACAGATGTATTGAACAGTCTTTTGGACTCTGTGGGAGAGGGCGAGGGTGGGAAGATATGGGAGAATGCCATTGAAACATGTAAAATATCATATGTGAAACAAATCGCCAGTCCAGGTTTGATGCAGGATACAGGATGCTCGGGGCTGGTGCACTGGGATGACCCAGAGGGATGGGATGGGGAGGGAAGTGGGAGCGGGGTTCAAGATGGGAAACACATGTATACTCATGGCGGATTCAAGTCAATATATGGCAAAACCAATACAATATTATAAAGTAAAATAAATTAATTTTTAAAAGTAAATTAATAAATTAAATCAAGGTCTTAAAAATAAATAAATACAGTGTTTTGCCTATATACCCTTAAGCTAAAGATCACTGTAATTATAACAAATATTAGATTCCAGTTAGTTTGTTTTTCACAGTGGTATTAGTGCATTAGCAATTCTGAAATGACTTTCTGTGTATTCTGTAGTTTAGCAAACAACTAAATATATTGTGGATAATGAAATGAGGTTATCATCCTCAGAAAGGGAAGTACAAATATGGAAGAGAAAAGGCCAGAATGGTGTTATATTGAAAACGGAATTATGAACTCATAATTTTTAATTAATCAGTAGAAAGAGAACTATATATAGGGTTTTGTGTATGTATGTATATTTGTGGGGGGTGTGCGCGTGTGCGTGTTTCTTGTTCTGCTCACTGAGATGGTCTGGAAGCAGTGACATCCTAAAAGTGATGAGCACATTGAGTGTCCACACTTTGGTTTCTATGTATCATTCCAAAGCGAAAGATCCTTATCTCTGAAGAAATTGCTTATTCCTAGAACAAGGGAGAAGGCAATGGCACCCCACCCCAGTACTCTTGCCTGGAAAATCCCATGGAGGGAGGTGCCTGGTAGGCTGCAGTCCATGGGGTCGCTAAGAGTCAGACACGACTGAGTGACTTCACTTTCGCTTTTCGCTTCCATGCATTGGAGAAGGAAATGGCAACCCACTCCAGTGTTCTTGCCTGGAGAATCCCAAGGACAGGGGAGCCTGGTGGGCTGCCATCTATGGAGTCGCATGGAGTCGGACACGACTGAAGCGACTTAGCAGCAGCAGCAGCAGAACAAGGGAAGTACAAGAATAGCCCAGAGCATACTGTTGAACCAAAATATGAGTGAAAGTGAAAGCGTTAATTGCTTAGTCATGTCTGACTCTTTGTGACACCATAGACTGTAGCCTGCCAGGCTCCTCTGTCAATGGAATTTTCCAAGCAAGAATACTGGAAGGGGTTGCCATTTACTTTTCCAAGGGATCTTCCCAATCCAGGAATTGAACCAGGGTCTCCTTCACTGCAGGCAGATTCTTTACCATCTAGCCACCAGGAAAGCCCCTCCACCCCGACCCCTACACATGTAAATAAAATGTCTAAGAACTAATGGAGACATGCATAAAAGATTAAAAAGCCAACTTGAAGGGTCTCTCTAGAACAATCTGACCATTAAAATAAGTAATGGTTATAACAGTGTTTGAAAATGAGAATACATAAGCATATTTTATGAGTAAATGAATGAATCGATGGAGTGAGAATGGAAAGCTATTCCTTACAGTAAAATGCCAACTAATAAACGTAGAAGGAAAACCTAAAAAAAGACGACCACTTTATAGCACTTTATCACCACTTCTATAGCAACCATAGAAATAGGTGAGAATCTCCAATGATTACTGAAATGGATATGCAAAGGTATAGTGAGAAAAAGGACTTTTATCTCAAAACATTTCTGCATAAGATATTTATTGATTTAAAGAGAGAAAATAGTACATTTACAGTGACAGACTTCACAGATACCACTTTAATATGTTAACATCGCTAGTAATGGGACATATCAACATTATGTGCCTTTAAACATGATACATGGAAAACATACATCATTTCTGTCATATTATTGCCAAAGTATAACTGAATGTAAGCATTAAGAAATGTTACACAAACACACACACACACACACATGATACTCTTCAAAAAGGTAAAGATCATGAAAGACAAAAATTGAGAAATTGGTCCAGATTAAAGGACACCAAAGATATATGACAAGATACAATATCTGATACTGGATAGGATAGTGGGCCGGGGCGGGGGGGGAAGTTTTTTATTTTGCTATGAAAGACATTATTGGGAGAGATGGCAAAATTTGTATGCTGCTACTGCTGCTAAGTCGCTTCAGTCGTGTCCAACTCTGTGTGACCCCATAGACGGCAGCCCACCGGGCTCCCATCCCTGGGATTCTCTAGGCAAGAACACTGGAGTGGGTTGCCATTTCCTTCTCCAAAGCATGCAAGTGAAAAGTGAAACTGAAGTCGCTCAGTCATGTTTGACTCTTCGAGACCCCGTGGACTGTAGCCTACCAGGCTCCTCCGTCCGTGGGATTTCCCAGGCAAGAGTACTGGAGTAGGTTGCCATTGCCTTCTCCCAAAATTTGTATAAAGGCCTGTAATTAGATAATAGTATTAATATCAATGCTAATTTCCTGATTTAAGTCATTAATATTATGACAGTTTAAGAAAATATTTTTGTGTTTATTAAATAAACCCTGAAATATTTAGTGTTAGAAATATCTTGTGTCTGAAGCTTTCTTCCAAATGGTTCAGAGTAAAATAATGTATAGAGAGAAAGTCATAAAGCAAATGTGATATATTATTAAAATTTAAGGAATTCAGTGACCGTATATGGAATTCTTTGAACTATTCCAGCAACTATGCTGTGAGGTTTTAAAAATCATATTTGGGAGGAGCTGCTGCGCGGAGGTGGGGGCCGCCTCGCTCGTCGTGGGTGGGCGAAACGGCTGACATGGCGCCCTCTGGGAGTCTCCGGATCCTGGTGGCAGTGCTGCTACTGTTGCTTTGGGGAGTTCCCTGGGCCCACGGGAGGCGGAATATTTTTTTTTTAAAAAAAAAATCATATTTGAACATGTTGGTGGAGCTTTCCATTTTGGGGTCACCCATTGTGTTTCTGTCTAACACTTGCATGATCATGTACCAGAGACACTATTAAATCTGCTCAAAGGAGATATACTTTGACATGGTATCTTCCCTTCAATTTTTAATGTAAAAAAATAAACAGCAGAAACATTCTGGAAGGTTATATACGAAGCTTATTGAAAGGAAATAAATGAACAAATATCTAAATATAGCCATCTAGGGTATGTACTATTGTTTGTAATTAAAATTTCTACCACTACCCACTAAGTATGTAAAGCAAGCGTCTGAGCCACCTACCCTAGCATTGGTGTGTTGGGAATGAGCAATTCCATTGATCATCTCTAGTTTTCCTTGGGGCAAATTGCAGTCATTTGCAAGAAGTCTTAGTAGGAAATATTAAGAGAAGGCAGTGGAGTGTAGCCAGGGACTAATAGGCTAAGATCAACAAGAAACAAGTCCTGACTGCCATTCGAAGGCATTATGATGCCATTGAACTATGATAATGTGTACTGACATGGTATTATAGGAAACGTCTTGTAGGAAAGTGGAGGTTTGCGCCAAGTTTAAGCAAAGTGACGGAAAGTATTTATTAGGGCAAATTCTGAAGACAGTTTGAAATAGGAGACTTGCCAGCATAGAGAATTTAATAATGAGATTAGGCAAGTAATTTTGCATATATGCTAAATGGTTTTGCCTTCACTCAAAAACACTTAAACCAAGATATAAACTTTGCAATTTGGAAAATAAGTAGACATTGTCTCTTGCCATATACCTACTAGTGATGTATAAGTTCACCATGAAGCTAAAAAATTACAAGTTTACTTCTTTTTAATCATAAGGAACAATTCTTTGAAAGTCACATTTAAAGATGTATTTTTTTTTTAAGTTTCATAAGAGAATTTATTAACTGCCCTTTGTCATCAAGGATGGTACCTTTTCTCTCACTTATATATCCCCAGGTCACAGCATAGTGTGCATCTTCATTTTTTAGTTGTATAGAATTAAATTCTGCTCAGGAAAAATATAGTTTTGTTTGTTTTTATTTTATATAATGTTTAGGAAGCCATACAGGCAGCATTTGAATCTGCCCAATTCTATGCAGCTACATTTGAAAAGTTTCAAATATTCTTCAAGGAAAATGAAAGTCTTGATTTACAAGATCTTAAACTTCAAGAACCTGGTAAGTTTTCATTTGTCCTTGCTAATTATATCTAAGAGTCATATCAAGCTTTATCATGGTCTGCTGCTGCTGCTGCTGCTAAGTCGCTTCAGTCGTGTCCGACTGTGTGTGACCCCATAGATGGCAGCCCAGCAGGCTCCCCTGTCCCTGGGATTCTCCAGGCAAGAACACTGGAGTGGGTTGCCATTTCCTTCTCCAATGCATGAAAGTGAAAAGTGAAAGTGAAGTCGCTCAGTTGTGTCCTACTCTTCTCGACCCCATGGACTGCAGCCTACCAGGTTCCTTTGTCCATGGGATTTTTATCATGGTCTAGGTTTCTGTTTTGTGGTGTGTGGTGACAGAGATGGTAGCCCAAAAGAGTTGGCCTGACAATACACAAGAGTTTATTCATTTCTAGATTATTTTCTGTAGAACCACATTTTTCTTTAGTTTTACTGTTATGTTTTATTTCAGAATATTATGGGAAGGAATTCTTCCCCAAGAGCTTATTTTTTAGTATGAAGCTGTGCCAGTGCCAAGGTCATATAGCCTCTATATGGAAAGGAGTTGAAAGGAATGTTTTCCCCTCAGATTCCTTAAAAAATGTTTACATAGGTAACATGTATCTCAGGAATTCATTCTGTCTCAGGAATTCAAGTAATTCTATTTGTACAGCCTTATTGCAACCAGGTAGGTATGGATCGACACCTTAGTCATGAGATTAGAACCATGGAGAAGTTATTTTATTAAACTTATTTTATTCAACCAAAGAAAATAAAATACAATGCCCAAGTGAAATTTCAGGCAAGAAAGTTTCCAAATGATTATGAAAATTAAGTATATAGCATTCATTATTACCATTTAAAAATGTGAAGCATATCATTCATATTCTCTTTTTTGTTTGTTTCATTAATTGATTTCATTCTTTTTTTTTCTCATGCACAAAAATGTTTACTCTGATACTTTGCCTAATGAATGAGCACTATTTTTTTTTTCTGTAAATTCTTGTGTTTTTCTTTCAATTCATTATTTTTATTACACTGAAGTATTTTAAAGTAAATTATACATGCCAGTCCCTAAATGAAATACTTCAATATGCATCTTCAAAAAGCATGTCCCTACAGAACCAAAATATTTTCACACCTGAAAAAAAATCTCTAAAATCAACATTTAGACCATATTCAGAATCTGCCAAATAAAGCAGTTTGCAGCTGGTTTGGCCCAGAATCTAATCCAAGAATAGACACTGTATTTACTTTTTATGTCTCTTAGTTTTCAAAAGTTGAAACAGACCTTTTTTTCCAAAGCACTAACTTGCTCAAGAAACAAAAGTTGGGTTCTACTTAAGAAATTTAAAAAAAAAATGAGACAAGTTCATTTCTACCGTTCTTCACCAATACTGTCACACTGAGACTTAGTGTGTGTTGAACTGAAGGAAACTGATCAGTACTATGGTGGCACCATGGTAACAGTAAGCTGTGGAGCCTGGCATTTCAGCATGAAATAGACTAATCCAAATAACCAGTTCTAACCATCTAGATTGTCTACTCACAGCCTTGAGCCAAGACCTCTGAGTCTCCTGTTATCATGTTCCTCATGTTGGATAACTTTACTCCTTCACCAGTTACCTAACTGGATAAGGCCACCAAGCTCCCAGATTGCCCTTCATCTAGTCCTGCCTTGGCTTGTCAATCCTGTCTCAATCTCCAAACCAGGGTATCATAAGTATTAGCCATTTGTTTTCTGGGAATCTGGAGTAGATTGGCCTGGACTCCTAAAAGTTGTTTTCTTCCTCTTTTAGGAACTTTCTGGTACTTTCTAAACCTCTGAACCCAGTTATTTCCCATTAGAATGTAGCTTTGCCCCTTGGATACCATGCCTTGCCTGTTATACCATATTCCCTCAAATTACTATAACACTGCCTATGACATATTGTGCTCAGATGCTCAGTCATGTCCAACTCTTTGTGATTCCATGGACTGTAGCCCTCCAAGTTCTGTCCATGAGATTTCCCAGGCAAGAATTCTAGAGCAGATTGCCATTTCCTCTTCCAGAGGGATCTTCCCCACCCAGGGACTGAACCCGCATCTATTATGTCTCCTGCATTAGCAGGGGAATTCTTTACCACAAGTGCCACCTGGGAAGCCCTAAGATATATTATAGTTTATTATACTTAATAATGGAGAAGGCAATGGCACCCAACTCCAGTACTCTTGCCTGGAAAATCCCATGGATGGACAAGCCTGGTAGGCTGCAGTCCATGGGGTCGCTAAGAGTCGGACACGACTGAGCGACTTCACTTTCACTTTTCACTTTCATGCACTGGAGAAGGAAATGGCAACCCACTCCAGTGTTCTTGCCTGGAGAATCCCAGGGATGGGGGAGCCTGGTGGGCTGCCGTCTATGGGGTCACACAGAGTCGGACACGACTGAAGTGACTTAGCATAGCATACTTAATAAACGTCTGTTTAACCAAACTTTTAGCCAGACTACCCTTTGTTTAGCCCCAGAAGATGATCAGAAGACAGACTCTGGCTTTCTGAAATAATCAGCCATATCTCACCACTAAATTTCTATAAAAGTCAGTGTCTACTAATATTTTCCATACTTGCTAAGCACTTATGATAGGTACTGTGCTGTCTCATCTAATCTATTTTATCTAATCCTCATAATTCTATATAGGCAAGTATTCTCATTTTACAAATAGGTAAGTGGAAATATAGAGATAAGGCAACGTCAAGACTACACAGTGAGTGAGTGGTTTAGAAATTGTTTCCCCTGACTTGAGAGTTTGTTATACAAACCATCCCTCCACCATCTCAAGACAGAACTCTTCTGTTGGCTTTACTCTTTTATTTCCCTTTGAACATGGATAAAAGTCATTTAACTTTGAGTGATCTAAATTTATTTATGTATAAAATGAAAGTATTGGACTAAATTTGTGTTCCCCAAATTGGAATTCCTTGAACCACCATTCTGAAGGATATTACATGATACTATGAAAAAGACTCTGTGTTCAAATAAATTTGGAAAATACTAGACCAAGCAACATTATACAACTTTCCTCACCAGGGGTTTTCTCAGATCATTTGATATCCTAATTTTTTCATTTCTCAAAAATAAACACATCAAAACCTTCTAAAATGAGTAGGACAGATAATTGTCATCCCTTTTTTTGTATCTTGAGGAAGGTGAAGCTCAGAAAGATTAAGTAACTTAGCCAAAGCAACAGGTGGGTTAAAGACTTGGGGCTAAGTCCTCTAAGACTTTGTCTGATGTGTTCTTTATACTGTGTCAAACTGCCCCTTGTGTCCAGAACAGAAGGCGATGGAAATAAAAGCAGGGATCAACAACTTTTTCTCTTAGAGATGGTGGAAGACGGTTAAAGAAGATCAGGAAACAGTAGGGAATACAGTCAGACTCAAGTGGAGGGACCAACTGGAAATAAAGTTAGCTGAATTTTTAAAGACAAGGAGTTGTTTTGTATTATATGTGTATTAGTAAGAGTTGTTTTTGACCAATAGTATGATTTCAAGATAATCAGACTTCCACTGGTGATTTCCCAATCCAAATAGATTGCTGCTGCTGCTGCTGCTAGGTCACTGCAGTGATGTCCGACTCTGTGCGACCCCCTAGACGGCAGAGAAATTGGAGATAGGAAGATTATCAAAATGCAACTGCAGCATTGGCAGACAAAGTTGACAATGGCGTTAACTTTGATGTGGGGAGCAGGGTTGGCAGAGGTGTTGGGAAGAGGAATGGAAATAATTTTAGCTATGCCTGATCTCTTGAGTTTCAAACCTTCTCTGTTGCTAATATCCTTATATACTTGGTAAAGAATCTGCCTGCAATGCAGGAGACACAGGTGACGCAGGTTTAATCCCTGGGTCGGGAAGATCCCCTGGCAGAGGAAATGGCAACCCACTCCAGTATTTTTGCCTAGAAAATCCCATGGATAGAGGAGCCTGGTAGGTTATAGTCCATGGGGTCACAAAGAATCAAATACAACTAAGGATGCATATTCATACTTATTTTGAGGTATGATGTGGAAGAACCGTTAGATTAAGCCAACTTCAAACCAGTCTGATTCTAGAATCTACTCCATTATAGACTAGATTCTCTAATGCAATTACAAGTTATTTTCATGAGCTATTCTTAGCAACAGCCAGAAAATATATTTACATTATGAAATGTTAGTTTCTTCATTACAAGAATAAAATATGAAGCACCATGAATTAACATTTTAAAACCATACAAGTTTCTCTACCTATGGATAGTTCATTTTAAATACATATGGAAGTGTATTAATGCAATGATTTTTGATATATCTGTGTAATGGTCCTTTAAAATCTAATATATATTTTTTGCTATATATGAATTATTCTATGTAGGTGTTAAGTTCTTTAGTGAACAACTGGAAAAATATCACAGACAGCACAAGGATGCAGTGGCTCTGAGACCCACCAGGAATGTAGGACTGCTGCTCATTGACACTAAGCAACTGAAAGAAAAACTAATTCCATCACCTTTGCGATGCTTGGAGGTAACTGTGAACTAGAAAAAAAAGGTTAATTATGGTCTCTTAAACTATTTTACGATTTTTCTCCTGCAAATAGCATATCTTTATTTTCTAGTATTGCAGCTATTTAAAATTAACTTAAGTCTATTCAGCATCTTTAATATGTAGGGAAAGTTCCATGTTTTTCTTTCTGTCTCAAGCATAGTCAATTTCAGGTGAGGGGAAAAAAAAGTCCTTAAACTAGCCTCCTACATCCACTCCTTTTTCCTTTGTTGGAGCATTTCAAGATTTCCTCCAGAGGAGATATTGCTGTAACAGCTCAGGGTCCTAGTAGGAATGCTGGTTGATTCTAGGATAGAGGTATCCTAGATACTGAGGTTTCCTGATCTGAAACTGTCCCTAAAGAACTCATTGTATTTTAGTGAGTGGTAGAGCTGAGGAGATTTGATTGCTTCTACAAAAACTTTCAGGTCTTCCTTTAGTCACGAAGTGAAGTGAAGTGAAGTTGCTCAGTTGTGTCCGACTCTTTGCGACCCCATGGACTATAGCCTATCGGGCTTCTCCATCCATGGGATTTTCCAGGCAAGAATACTGGAGTGGGTTGCCATTTCCTTCTCCAGGGGATCTTCCCTACCCAGGGATTGAACCCAGGTCTCCCGCATTGTGGGCAGACGCTTTATCCTCTAAGCCACCAGGGAAGTCATATATATCATATATAAAGTCATATCCTTTAGTCATATATACAATCAAATACCACCACAAAGGGACTCCCCTGGTGGTTCAGTAGTTAAGACTTCACGTTCCAGTGCAAGGGGCCCAGGTTCAATCCCTGGTCAGGGAGCTAAGATCGCACATGCCTCACAGCCAAAAAACCCCCAAAAACGTAAAACAGAAACAATATTTTAACAGATTCAATAAAGACTCTAAAAAATACCTCTAGAGACACAATGGTATAGAACAGATTGGCAAACTCTATCCCACAGGGTCTTTCCAGCCTGCCACCTGTTTTGTACCATGACAGTTCGCTTATGTATTGCCTATGGTTGCTCTACGAGGGCAGAGCTGAGTGGTTGTGACAGAGACCGTATATCCTGCAAATCTAAAGTATTTACTATTTAGCCCTTACGGAAAACCTCTGCTGACCCCTGGTGCAGATGAAAGAAGACAGTGCTCTGTCTAAAAGGCTACAGGCCTGAGTGTTAATATCTTTTCTGTCACTAATTAGCTGTATAGTACTGGACTCCTTTCTAGAGCTTTGCTGCTTCATCTGTTGAAAAAGAAAACAATAGAGAATTGAAGCAAAGTCAATTTCAGCAAACATTTCTGAGCACTATGAGTACTACTGTATACTAAGCCAAAAACAAAAAACAAACAAACAAAAAAAAAAAAACCACCCTCAAACTGGCTTCAGCAATCAGAAAATGTATAGATCTAAACAGTCCAGAGGGTGGATGGGCATCAGGAAGGTGTGATCTAGTGACTCAGTGGTTACTAAAGACCTGATTTTTTCCATTCACTGTGTGCCAGCTTCCTTCTGATGTTCCAGCTTCATCCTAAAGCTCATGCACCCTCACTTTTCTGAAATGGTAGTCAAAGGCTCCATAGGATAATTATTTCCTTATTCATGTCCAGAGAGAGAGAGAGAGATCTCTCAGCCTTAAACAAAAGTCTTGGGTTTCTACTTAATTGGACCAGCTAATGTCAGAGGTTCACTCTAATCCAATCACACTAGCCAAAGAAAGCCATGCTCATTTTACCTTACGACCAATCAGACTCAATCTTTGTTTGTGAAGGAGAGATCACCTTCCTCCAAATCATTACTACCACCCAACACGAAAGATACTGGGGATGGTACCACAATGTTCACTATGCAGGACAAAGTAACAGAAAGGGTACTTATAAAATATCAGACCATTTAGGCAGATTTTTAAAAAAATTATTTATTTATTTGGCTGCATCTGGTCTTAGTTGCAACATATGTGATCTTGGTTGAGTCATGTGGGAACTTTCCTTGTGGCACACAAACTCTCTAGTTGTGGCATACGAGCTCTCTCATTTGTGGTGCACAGACTCCAGAGCACACAGGCTTCAGTAGTTATGGCACTCAAGCTTAGTGGAATCTTAGTTTCCCAGCCAGGGATCAAATCCATTTTCCCAGCATTACAAGACAGATTTTTAACCACTGGACCACTAAAGAAGTCCCAAGGTAAACTTTTTAATAACTTGTACAATCTAATTTATTCTGGAAATAATCTTCAAAACTAATCCTATTGTTTCAGTGTGGGGAAAAAAAATCCTTTTCATATACTGTGCTTTCGTTACCTGCTGATTTAACAGACATTTAGTTAGACTTTATCTAAAATGTATAATAAAGTAGAAATACTCAAGTAGTTACAATTCACAGTTCCTTCTTTTTTCCTAGGTGCTGAATTATATGCTTCCTCGTCTAAGCAAGAAAAAAGTGGATGCCATCATCTCTGAGGCACAAGATGCAGAATACAAGCTTGAATTTGTCCCAACTACTACCATAGAATATGTTAACAGCTTAGTATTTCTTGACGAAATTCAGGAAAGGGTGAGTTGATTCTTGTGTAACTCACTATTCCAAACCTTGTGGGAAGGAAGGCAAATAAGAGAAACTGAGGGACTGAAGGTCAAGATACAGCTGTCAGAATATCAGAAACACTTTCAGGCAAAGGAAGTGGATGGCTTACCTCACAGTAGTAATGGCAGCTAACATTGATCACTACTAGTCAGGCATGTACTACATTTTCTACATATGTTACATTTTTTATCCTTCAAAAGCTTAAGAAGTATTGTTTAGTCGTTCAGTCATGTCTGACTCTTTGCGACCCCATGGACTGCAGCATGCCAGGCCTCCTTGTCCTTCACCATCTCCCAGAGTTTGCTCAAATTCATGTCCATTGAGTCAATGATGCTACCCAACCTCTCCTATCATGTCCTCTGTTGTCCCCTTCTCCTTCTGCCTTCTATCTTTCCTAGCATCAGGGTCTTTTCTGATGAGTTGACTCTTCACATCAGGTAACTAAGTTTTATATCTTCAGCTTCAGCATCAGTCCTTCCAATGAATATTCAGGATTGATTTCCTTTAGGATTGACTGGTTTGATCGCCTTGCAGTCCAAGGAACTCTCAAGAGTCTTCTCCAACACCACAGTTCAAAACATCAATTCTTCAGTCCTCAGCCTTCTTGATGGTCCAACTCTCACGTTCATACATGACTACTGGAAAAACCGTAGCTTTAACTATACAGACCTTTGTCAGCAAAGTAATGTCTCTGCTTTTTAATACTCTGTCTAGGTTTGTCATAACTTTTCTTCTATATAGAAGAAAGGAGCAAGAGTCTTTTAATTTCATGGCTGCAGTCACCAGAAAGAAGTATAGATAATTTTTATTCGTATTCTGCAGATAAGCAAATGAGGACCAAAATAGGTCATTGTGTCCAAGATCACAGACCTGTATGCAGTACATCTGGAATTCAAATTTGGGTCTCTGACAACAAAGCCAGTGCTCTCAACCCCAGTTTATTGCATTTCTTATTTGTAATGAATGATAATACAGTAAGTCCCCTAAATTCAAGTGAGTTCTGTTCTGAGATTGCGTTTGTAACTCCCATTTTCTCCTAAGTCCAACCAAGTGAGCCTAGGTACCCAACTAACACAATCAGCTATATAGTACTGTACTGTAATAGGTTTATAATACTTTTCACACAAATAGTGCATAAAAAAACAAAGAAAGCATTTTTAATCTTACAGTACAGTACCTTGAAAAGTGCAGTACAACAGCTGGCATATAGGGGCTGGAATCAAGCGAACAGGCAAGAAGAGTCTCTATATCTGCTGTTGTCTCCCTAACCCACTTGCCTACTTAAGCTAGTTTAACTTGGGTTTCTTTCATTCCTGCTAGTAAGTTTCCTGACTATTATGCAAGTATAGATTAAGAAGGATCATGACTTCCATTATAACTAATATCTAGATTGCAATCTACAGTGAATCCCTTACATGCAAACTTTCAACTTGCGAATTTTCAAAGATGTGAATGTGCGTTTGCATGTCCAATCACGGTAAGTTAGTTCACATGTCTGGCATACATTGTCACATGTGTGCATCCTTTATAAGTTTTTTGTGTACTTTACTGTACCATACTGTACAGAGTACAGTTGTGTAGTATTGCCAGGGTGCTTGGGATGCAGCTCAAGGTTGAGAACCATCTCTCTAAAGCCTCTCCACAGTTTTCTTCCCCTGTTTAGGACCTGTTTTGTTACCCCATGAAAGCAAATGGCCTCTGCCCACAGATACAACCTAACTCTTCCCAAGGTCAAGAGAAAGGTCAGACTGAGCTAGATTCACTCTGTCCCAATTTTATGCTCCCTGGTTAAGTTGTCACCAGGAGGTGGGTCAAGTTATAGAACCTGGATGCTTCCTCTATAACCTTGTGGCAGAGTGGTGGCATGCAGGGTTCCCTTCAAACCAGGGAGACCTTGCCAGAAAATTAGGAAAGACACTGTGCACTGAGGCAAGGCATCAGAGCAGAGATGTTTAGGAGTCAGTAATAGTGGTAGTAAAAGCCTTTATTAGAGGGTAGCACGATGCTCACCATCGATCAGCGTTCTGAATCTACACAGAGAGGTACATGGTCCGCACACCTCAGGGGCTGCCCTGGGACAGTCACTGCTCAGCACATATGCCTGGAATCTCAGATGTTACAGTTGAGCATGCTCACAGCACCTGCCGTCTCTGAAAACTTTCAATATTGGCACTGTTTAATCTGAGGCTTACCAGGTGCTGCTTGTGCACCTGCTTCCCAAGGCAGGAGACATAAGAGATGTGGGTTCCATCTCTGGGTTGGGAAGATCCCTTGGAGGAGGAAATGGCAACCCACTCTAGTATTCTTACCTGGAAAATTCCATGGACAGAGGAGCCTGGTGGGCTGCAGTCTAAGGAGTTGCAAAAGGGTCAGACACGACTAAAGCGACTGAGCACTACTCTTTAATTTACTAGGGAACAAGAGAGAGAAAAAGTAAATATTAACTGTGCTCAGTTCTGAACAGTTTACCTCTTAGGCCTCATTGTCTACATCGTAGTAATGACTGTATTTGTCATCCAGCCAGCTCCAGCCAACTTGATCTGCATTAAATGCTCTCCTCTGTGTGCTGGCTCTTTACAACGTGGTGCACAGCGACTGTCTCCTATCAGTCACTCTTAACAGGTATAACAGGACACTGATTTATTTAATGAGCAACTCATGTTTCCATTTAGATCGAAAGCCTTGAAGATGAAGGGAATGTTGTGGTTCAGATGTACAAGCTCATTGAACAGTATCAGGTTCCCACACCTCCTGAAGACTTTGCCGTTTTTGCAACTATGAAGCCATCTATTGTTGCTGTTCGGAATGCCATTGATAAATCTGTGGGTGACAGAGAAACAAGCATTAAGCAATTTTGTCTGCATTTGGGTAGAGATCTTGAAGATCTAAGCAATGAAGTGAATGAAGTAAAGATGCTAGCACAGGTAAGCTGAAGCAGAATTTTTAAAATAATCTATATAAAGGCCATTACATTTTAATAAACCGTTTAGAAAGCATATTTCATTTTAATCGGGTTTAATTTTATTTTGTTTATGCTTCATTCTAATCAATTAACAATGTCTTTAAGCAGCTACTGAAAATTTAAAGTGTTTCTGAACCTCTCTGAGGTACTGAATAAATTCCAGGCCACTGCAACTAACAGATGTATGTATTGCTTTAGTGCTTATAATCAAATGTACAAAATGGAATATTACTCAGCTATAAAAAGGAATACATTTGAATCAGTTCTAATGAGGTGGGTGAAACTGGAGCCTATTACACAGAGTCAGGTCAGAAAGAGAGGGAAAAATACTATATATTAATGCATTTATATGGAATATAGAAAGACATAACAATGATCCTACATGCAGGGCAGCAAAGGAGACACAGATGTAACGAACAGACTTATTTGGACTCAGTGGGAAAAACAAAGGTGGGATGATTTGAGAAAATAGCATTGAAACATGTACATTCCGTTCAGTTCAGTTCAGTTGCTCAGTCATGTCCAACTCTTTGCAACCCCATGGACTGCTTCCCTGTCTATCACCAGGCTTTCCTGTCCATCACCAACTCCTGAAGCTTGCTGAAACTCATGTCCATTGAGTTGGTGATGTCATCCAGCCATCTTATCCTCTGTCATCCCCTTCTCCTCTCTCTTTCAATCTTTCCCAGCTTTAGGGTCTTTTCAAATGAGTCAGTTCTTTGCGTCAGGTGGCCAAAGAATTGAACCTTCAGCATCAGTCCTTCCAATGAATATTCAGGACTGATTTCCTTTAGGATGGACTGGTTGGATCTCCTTGCAGTCCAAGGGACTCTTCAAGAGTCTTCACAGCACCACAGTTCAAAAGCATCAATTCTTCAATGCTCAGCTTTCTTTATGGTCCAACTCTCACATCCATACATGACTACTGGAAAAACTGTAGCTTTGACTAGATAGACCCTTTGTTGGCAAAGTAATGTCTCACTTTTTAATATACTGTCTAGGTTGGCCTTAGCTTTTCTTCCAAGGAGCAAGCATCTTTGAATTTCACGGCTATAGTCACCATCTGCAGTGATTTTGGAGCCCAAGAAAATAAAGCGTGTCACTGTTTCCATTGTTTCCCCATCTATTTGCCATGAAGGGATGGGACCTAATGCCATGATCTTTGTTTCTTGAATGTTGAGTTTTAAACCAGCTTTTTCATTCTCTTCTTTCACTTTCATCAAGAGGTTCTTTAGATTCTCTTCACTTTCTGACATAAGAGTGATGTCATCTGCATATCTGATGTTATTGATATTTCTCCCAGCAATCTTGATTTCAGCTTGCACTTCATCCAGCCTAGCATTTCTCATGATGTACTCTGCATATAAGTTAAACAAGCAGGGTGTCAGTATACAGCCTTGGTGTACTCCTTTCCCATGTATATTACTATATGTAAAATAGAAGACCAGTGCAAGTTTGATGCATGAAGCAGGGCATCCAAAGTTGGTGCTCTGGTACAGCCTAGAGGGATGGGGTGGGGAAGGAGGTGGGAGGGGTTTCAGAATAGGGGGACACATATATACCCATGACTGATTCATGTTGATATATGGCAAAAACCATCGCAAAATTGTAAAGTAATTATCCTCCAATTAAATTAAAAAAATTTTAAAGTCTTATGGTCAAATCAGAAAAAAATGGGAAAAATTCAGTTCAATAGTAGTGAATTCTCTTTTTCCTAGCGTCTATTTATTATTTTGAAATTAGTGTTTTTACATCCTATTAGCGTATTTTATAGCTACTGTCACAATTTTAGAGTTTTCTTAGTCACACGTTAGAAAATTCCCTCTTAGAAAGAGGCAGAGTATAAATTAATAAGTGATAAAGAATGTTTGATTAACTTGCACCAATTTTACTATCCTAAAGATATAAAAGGAATTTTTAAGAACTTAGAATAACACACACAGAAGTCACTCGGTCGTATCCGACTCTTTGCAACCCCATGGATTGTAGCCCACCAGGCTCCTCGGTCCATGGGATTTTCCAGGCATGAATACTGGAGTGGATTGCCATTTCCTTCTCCAGGGGATCTTCCTGACCCAGGGATCGAACCTGGGTCTCCCACATTGTAGGCAGATGCTTTACTGTCTGAGCTACCAGGGAAGCCCATCAAAAACACAGAAGAGTAGTAGTTAAGTTTCAAAAGGATGTCAGTTGAGATGTTTTATAGATGAAATCTACTTCCTAGAAGTCAACTCGCTAATTATATGCACAGCTGGAGACAAGAATTTAGAATAGACATCTTTTTTTTTCACTATCTTTCTTACTTTATTTTTTAATATAAATTTATTTATTTTAATTGGGGGCTAATTACTTTACAATATTGTATTGATTTTGCCATACACTGACATGAATCCACCACAGGTGTACATGTCTTCGCCATCCTGAACCCCCCTCCCACCTCCCTCCCCATCCCATCCCTCTGGGTCATCCCAGTGCACCAGCCCCAAGCATCCTGTATCATGCATTAAAACTGGACTGGCGATTTGTTTCACATATGATAATATACATGTTTCCATGCCATAGAATAGACATCTGGATAATTCTTAAGTGAAACAAACATGAAAATAGATCATATAATAATGATCTACTCTTTAATTATTAACATTGACTAAATCCTATCCCAAAAGTTTAAAGCAATATAAAGTGAACTGAAAGTGAAAGTTGCTCAGTTGTGTCTGACTGTTTGTGACCCCATGGACTATAGAGTCCATGGAATTCTCCAGGCCAGAATACTGCAGTGGGTAGCCATTCCCTTCTCCAAGGGATCTTCCCAACCCAGGGCTCGAACCCAGGTCTCCCACATTGCAGATGGATTCTTTACCAGCTGAGCCACTAGGGAAGCCCCAAACCATATAAACTTATGATAAAATCAGAAAAAAATGGGAGAAGCTCAGTGTCCTTCAACAGAATAATAAAATGTGTTGGGGTACTTCCACTCAAAGGAATATAATACCGATGTTGAAGATTACAGCATGCATTTATATGTGCTGACATGGCTAAAAGTAGCTAACATTTATTGTGTACTTATTATATGTCAACTTTTAGTCTAAAGGACTTTGCATTGCTTTTACTTTTGTACTGAAGTATTTTTGTATTTTGCAAGAGAAAGCTGTATATAACTGTAATAACTGTACAACTCAGTGAGTTCTCAGAAAGTGAACACATCCATATGTCTACTGTTCAAGTCAAGAGCTATTGCTCTTGGTATCCTTAGGGTGCCCTCTAGTCACTAACCTTTCCTTCCTTTCCAAAAGCAACCACTACCCTGAATTCTAAAGCCATAAATTGCTTTTGCCTATTTATGAACTTCAGTCAAATAGAATCCTACCTTTGTTGTACATATAATGATTATAAATCATTCCTTTACTGTAAAGTGATAAATTTCCTTATATTCCCTTCATTCTTTTCCATATAGCATTCACTTCTCCTTAACTGAAGTCTTGTTAGTTGGGAAAAAAATGTAATATAGGGAAAAAGATGAAGGAAAATGCATTAGGTACTCCTTAAAAACAATATTATCCCCATAGTACTTCCTTATACATTTCTGTACTTTTTACAATGTATCTGCATTGTTTTAAAATTCAAGAAAAGCAACCATTTTCATATATTTTCTAAAAATTCGAATGAAAAAGGAATTAGCAAAAATATGTTTTGAAAATGTTTATTCATGTAATTTGATGGTGTACATCAAAAAGTAGGAATGACTAATCAAAAGCTATCTTAATTTTACAGGATCCACAGATTTTGGACATTAATGCTGACCAAGAGAAAATAAAGGTCATGTTGAATGAGCTGCTGTTAGTTCTGGATGATCTTCAAAAACGCGCATTTCAATATAAATCCTATCAGAAGAATTTTAAGGTAATGACAGCACTACACATCTGTTCCTAAAATATAGAACTATAAAATATATCTTTGTGTATGCACAGAAGTGACATTGATGCACACTCATTTTAATAATGCTCAACGTTTAGACACCTATGTGCTAGTCACTGTACTGGAATAATCTGAAATACAAAATATGGTATATTCTCTGCCTTTGAAGTGTTTAAAGATTAGGACACATGAGAGACAAAACATCTTTCTTTATTAAAAAGTAATTGTGAATTATAGACAAATACTCAGACCAGGAACTGTAGTTACTATGTTAAAATGCATGTGGATTTTAAATGTAATCAATTGAAACCCCTTGATTCTTTATTAATATTCTACTTCTTTTGCATTCATTCATGTGTATATTGGAATCAGCGAACTAAAATGGACTGGGATGGGTGAATTAACTCAGATGACCATTATATCTACTACTGCGGGCAGGAATCCCTTAGAAGAAATGGAGTAGCCATCATGGTCAACAAGAGTCTGAAATGCAGTACTTGGATGCAATCTCAAAAACGACAGAATGATCTCTGTTCGTTTCCAAGGCAAACCATTCAATATCACAGTAATCCAAGTCTGTGCCTCAACCAGTAACGCTGAAGAAGCTGAAGTTGAACGGTTCTATGAAGACCTACAAGACTTTTTAGAACTAACACCCAAAAAAGATGTCCTTTTCATTATAGGGGACTGGAATGCAAAAGTAGGAAGTCAAGAAACACCTGGAGTAACAGGCAAATTTGGCCTTGGAGTACAGAATGAACAGGGCAAAGACTAATACAGTTTTGCCAAGAGAACGCACTGGTCGTAGCAAACACCCTCTTCCAACAACACAAGAGAAAACTCTACACATGGACATCACCAGATGGTCAACACTGAAATCAGATTGATTATATTCTTTGCAGCCAAAGATGGAGAAGCTCTATACAGTCAACAAAAACAAGACCAGGAGCTGACTGTGGCTCAGATCATGAAGCCCTTATTGCCAAATTCAGACTTAAATTGAAGAAAGTAGGGAAAACCACTAGACCATTCAGGTATGACCTAAGTCATATCCCTTATGATTATACAGTGGAAGTGAGAAATAGATTTAAGGGACTAGATCTGATAGATAGAGTGCCTGATGAACTATGGATGAAGGTTCGTGACATTGTACAGGAGACAGGGATCAAGACCATCCCCATGAAAAAGAAATGCAAAAAAGCAAAATGGCTGTCTGGGGAGGCCTTACAAATAGCTGTGAAAAGAAGAGAAGCAAAAAGCAAAAGAGAAAAGGAAAGATATAAGTATCTGAATGCAGAGTTCCAAAGAATAGCAAGAAGAGATAAGAAAGCCTTCCTCAGTGATCAATGCAAAGAAATAGAGAAAAACAACAGAATGGGAAAGACTAGAGATCTCTTCAAGAAAATCAGAGATACCAAGGGAACATTTCATGCAAAGATGGGCTCGATAAAGGACAGAAATGGTATGGACCTAACAGAAGCAGAAGATATTAAGAAAAGGTGGCAAGAATACACAAAAGAACTGTACAAAAAAGATCTTCACGACCAAGATAATCACAATGGTATATGATCACTCACCTAGAGCCAGACATCCTGGAATGTGAAGTCAAATGGGCCTTAGAAAGCATCACTATGAACAAAGCTAGTGGAGGTGATGGAATTCCAGTTGAGTTATTTCAAATCTTGAAAGATGATGCTGTGAAAGTGCTGCACTCAATATGCCAGCAAATTTGGAAAACTCAGCAGTGGCCACAGGACTGGAAAAGGTCAGTTTGCATTCCAATCCCAAATAAAGACAGTGCTAAAGAATGTTCAGACTACCGCACAATTACACTCATCTCACATGCTAGTAAAGTAATGCTCAAAATTCTCCAAGCCAGGCTTCAGCAGTATGTGAACTGTGAACTTCCAGATGTTCAAGCTGGTTTTAGAAAAGGCAGAGGAACCAGAGATCAAATTGCCAACATCTGCTGGATCATCGAAAAAGCAAGGGAATTCCAGAAAAACATCTATTTCTGCTTTATTGACTATGCCAAAGTCTTTGACTGCGTGGGTCACAATAAACTGTGGAAGATTCTGAAAGAGATGGGAAGACCAGACCACCTGACCTGCCTCTTGAGAAACCTATATGCAGGTCAGGAAGCAACAGTTAGAACTGGACATGGAACAACAGACTGGTTCCAAATAGGAAAAGGAGTACGTCAAGGCTGTATGTTGTCACCCTGCTTATTTAACTTATATGCAGAGTACATCATGAGAAACGCTGGGCTGGAAGAAGCACAAGCTGGAATCAAGATTGCCAGGAGAAATATCAGTAACTTCAGATATGCAGATTACACCACCCTTATGGCAGAAAGTGAAGAGGAACTAAAAAGCCTTTTGATGAAAGTGAAAGTGGAGAGTGAAAAAGGTGGCTTAAAGCTCAACATTCAGAAAACAAAGATCATGGCATCCAGTCCCATCACTTCATGGCAAATAGATGGGGAAACAGTGGAAACAGTGACAGTCTTTATTTTCTTGAGCTCCAAAATCACTGCAGATGGTGACTGCAGCCATGAAATTAAAAGACGCTTACTCCTTGGAAGGAAAGTTATGACCAACCTAGACAGCATATTGAAAAGTAGAGACATTCCTTTGCCAACAAAGGTCCGTCTAGTCAAGGCTATGGTTTTTACAGTAGTCATGTATGGATGTTAAAGTTGGACTGTGAAGAAAGCTGAACACTGAAGAATTGATGCTTTTGAACTGTGGTGTTGGAGAAGACTGTTGAGAGTCCCTTGGACTGCAAGGAAATCCAACCAGTCCATTCTAAAGGAGATCGATCCTGGGTGTTCTTTGGAAGGAGTGATGCTAAAGCTGAAACTCCAGTACTTTGGCCACCTCATGTGAAGAGTTAACTCACTGGAAAAGACTCTGATGCTGGGAGGGATTGGAGGCAGGAGGAGAAGGGGACGACAGAGGATGAGATGGCTGGATGGCATCACTGACTCGATGGATGTGAGTCTGAGTGAACTCCGGGAGTTGGTGATGGACAGGGAGGCCTGGCGTGCTGTGATTTCTGGGGTCGCAAAGAGTCAGACACGACTGAGCGACTGAACTGAACTGATGTGTATATTATTGATTTCATCCATATTGCCTCATTTGCTCTCATTTTGATGTGCAGTTTGATGAAAGAAGAGAATTGACTAAGCCAGGGCAAAGATGGATCCCTCAAAATTAAAAAGCTAAATGATATGCCCCCCCGCAAAATGAAAAGAAATGAGTGAGAGTTATAAGTGCTCTGAACAGATATTGTTGTTGTCCGATCACTAGGTCATGTCCAGCTCTTTGTTACACCGTGGACTGCAGCATGCTAGGCTCCTCTGTCCTCCACTATCTCCTGCTCAGATTCATGTCCATTGAGTCGGTGATGCCATCTAACTATATCATTCTTTGTCACCCCCTTCTTTTGTCTTCAGTCTCTCCCAGCATCAGGGTCTTTTCCAATGAGTAGGCTCTTCGTATCAGGTAGCCAAAATATTGGAGCTAAAGTATTGGAATAGCTATTAGAGAGAACAAAGAGAAAAGCAAATTGGAAAGATTCCTGGGACCAAAACCAGAGGCCACCTGCAATGAAGGAGTGTTAATAGTCTCCCCTAAATTTCAGAGAAGTGCCTGGACGTCACATGGAGATGCATCCATTTCTTCCAGAGCCCCAAATGGATGACCAGAAAGTGGTCTGAGGGCTCTGAGACCTGAGCCCTCCAAGTCTCCACTCCAGACCTGAGGCTTGGTAGAGCAACCTGCAAAATAATAACCTGGACACTAGAAAATGCAACTGCCATAATACTTGAGGCAGGAAGTTTGTGCGTCAGAGAATTATGGTTCAAAGTTGTCCCCAGATTGAATTAACTGACATATAAGACAGGAAAGTGTGAGGTAGGAAGGGAACTATGGATGAAACATTACCTAATAAAAAGCTATACCAGGTAAGCACTCCTTTGGGTCAGGGAGAATAGTGTAGCTTGAACCAGAGCCTGAAATAGAAGTGTGTCTCCCTCCTTCCAGACTCCATATCTATATTTTATGATTCTTTAGGATGACCTCAGGCTGTCCTGGTGGCCCAGATGGTAAAGAAACTACCTGTACTGTGGGAGACCTGAGTTCAATCCTGGGTTGGGAAAATCCCCTGGAGGAGGGCATGGCAACCTACTCCAGTATTTTTGCCTAGAGAATCCCCATGAACAGAGGAGCCTGAGGGGACTATAGTCCATGGGGTCACAAAGAGTCGGACATGACTGAGTGACTAAGCACAGCACAGCATAGGATGACCTCATATCCAACCTTCGTCTCCAGCTCTTGGTTATTAGGGGGACAGGAATGAAGGCCTAAGAGGTGTAGGAAATCATTTCTAATTCTTAATGAAGACAAGGCTAGATCCCTATCATCAGGGTAATGCTGACCTTGTAAAATGAGTTGGAAAGTGTTCCCACCTCTTTAATATTCTGGAAAGGTTTGAGAAAGATTGGCATTAATTCTTTCTCCCACCCCCACTATAGATGTTTGGTAGAATCTACCAGTGAAGTTATCTGGTCCTGGGCTTTTCTGTTCTCGGAGGTTTTTTATTTCTGATTTGATCTCCTTACTCCTTATTTTTCTGTTCAGATTTTCTCCTCCTTCCTGATTCAGTCTTAATAGGTTATGTGTTTCTAGGAATTTGTGCACTGCTTCTAAGTTATCCAGTTTGTTGGTATACAGTTAGTTTTTCATAGTAATCTCTTATGATATGGCTTCCTATGTGGCTCAGTGGTAAAGAATCCTCCTGCCAATGCAGGAGATGTGGGTTCGATCCCTGGCTCAGGAAGATCCCCTCGAGAAGGAAATGGCAACCCACTCCAGTATTCTTACCTGGGAAACCCCATGGACAGAGGAGACTGGTGGGCTACAGTTGGACATGTCACAACGAGTTGGACATGACTGAGCATGCATGCAGGCATAAGATCATATGTATTTCTGTGGTGTAAATTGTAATGTATCCATTTTCATTTCTGGTTTTATTTATTTGAGTCACCTCTCTTCTTTTCCTTAAATCTTTAAAAAGATTTATCTTTTTAAAAAGTGCTTTTAGTTTCATTGATCTTTTCTATTATTTTTCGGATCCCTATTTTATTTATTTCCACTCTGAACTTACTTCTTTTCTTCTGACAATGTTGGGCTTAGCTTGTTCTCTTTTTTCTAGCTCCTTGATGTGTAAAGTTATGTTATTTGAGATCTTTTCGATTTTCTTAATATATCCATTTATCACTATAAACTCGCCTCTCAGAACTGCTTTTGCAGCATCTCTTAGGTTCTAGTGTGCTGTTTCCACTTTCATTTGTTTCAAGATTGTTTTAATTTCCCTTTGATTTCCTCTTTAACCCATTGGTCGTTCAGGACTGTGTTGTTTAGTTTTCACACATGTGTAAATTTTCCACCTTTCCTACTGTTGTTGATTTCTAGTTTCACACCTCTGTGGCTAAAAGAAGTACTTAGTATGATTTCAATCTTCTTAAACTTGTTAAGACTTGTTTTGTGCCCTGTCATATGATTTATCCTGGGGAATGTTCTGACTGCTCTTGATAAGCGTGTGTATTTACTGCTGTTCTATGGAATGTTTGAAATCCTGGCTTATCTCAAGGTTCATAATTTCTGTGCAACTAATCTCCAAGCCATGAAAACAGCTTCTTTAGATTTTCTTGGAACCTTTCTCTCTATAGGGTTCATAATCAGTCCATTAGATTAGAAATAGGTGAGAAACCAGAATGTTCTCTCCATCTTAAATCTCCCCATCCCCTCCACCAATTACCACACAAAAATTCTCTCCATCTTCTATCATCCCTCTTCCATCATCTACATATAAGCCCTAAAGGATATAGGATCCAACATCCGTTGGATCGTTGAAAAAGCAAGAGAGTTCAGAAAAACATCTACCTCTGCTGTATTGACTACGCCAAAGCCTTTGACTGTGTGGATCACAACAAACTGTGGAAAATTCTTCAAGAGATGGGAATACCAGACCACCTGACCTGCCTCTTGAGAAATCTATATGCAGGTCAGGAAGCAACAATTAGAACTGGACTTAGAACAACAGACTGATTCCAAATCAGGAAAGGAGTATGTCAAGGCTGTATATTGTCACCCTGCTTATTTAACTTATATGAAGAGTACATCATGAGAAACACTGGGCTGGAGGAAACACCAGCTGGAATCAAGATTTCTGGGAGAAATATCAATAACCTTAGACATGCAGATGATGCCAGCCTTATTGCAGAAAGTGAAGAAGAACTAAAGAACCTCTTGATGAAAGTGAAAGAGGAGACTGAAAAAGTTGACTTAAAACTCAACATTCAGAAAACTAAGATTATGGCATCCAGTCCCATCACTTCATGGCAAATTGATGGGAAGACTTTATTTTGGGGGGCTCCAAAATCACTGCAGATGGTGACTGCAGCCATGAAATTAAAAGATGCTTGCTCTTTGGAAGAAAAGTTATGACCAACCTAGGCAGCATATTAAAAAGCAGAGACATTACTTTCCCGACAAAGGTCCGTCTAGTCAAAGCTATGGTTTTTCCAGTAATCATGTATGGATGTGAGAGTTGGACTATAAAGAAAGCTGAGCGCTGAAGAATTGATGCTTTTGAAGTGTGGTGTTGGAGAAGACTCTTGAGAGTCCCTTGAACAGCAAGGAGATCCAACCAGTCCATCCTAAAGGAAATCAGTCCTGAATATTCATTGGAAGGACTGATGTTGAAGCTGAGGCTCCAATACTTAGGCCACCTGATGCAAAAAACTGACTTATTTGAAAAGACCCTGATGCTGGGAAAGATTGAAGGTAGGAGGACAAGGGAACAACAATGGATGAGATGGTTGGATGGCATCACCAACTCAATGGACATGGGTTTGAGTAAACTTCGGGAGTTGGTGATGGACAAGGAGGCCAGGCGTGCTGCAGTCCATGGGGTCGCAAAGAGTCAGAGATGACTGACAGACTGAACTGAACTGAACTGAAAGGATATAGATCCTTCTGAGGACTCATCTGTCTATGTGAAAAACCAGTCAGATATGATCCAACTTAAGAGTAAATGCCCTTAAACCTCCGTAATGCCTCTTGTGTCTTTTGAGAATTTCTAAGTTCTAAGGATGTATAAATAGTGATATTTTGTCCCTCAAATAGAAATTTGAATGTATGTGGGGTTTTTTCACTTGTTTTTTTCATTTGTTTCTCTTAGATAGAAACAAATGAAAAGACAAAAATTACTAATAGGAAGATAACATAAGATCTCTATATCTGAAAATTAAATTGTACATTTTGCTTATTATATTTTTAAAGGTAGAAGTGTCAAAGTTTGATGCTTTGGAAGAAGTTAGTGCTGAATTGAAGCTTAAACAATTGCTCTGGGATTCTTTATCTGAATGGGATCAACTCCAGCAAGAATGGTTAAAGGTAAAAAAGAAAAATTCTTAATTCTTAAATAATTTTTATATCATTTAACTTTAAAATCATGGTAGTATGGATTATAGTTTTTAAATAATCTGGTATCTTTCAGTAAAATATGCAATATTATAATTTTGTGGGAATTTATCAGCTTTCCAATGAAATGCACAGAGGTCTTTCTGCTACACAAATATTTAAGTACCACAAAAAAGAATGCTTTATTGTAAGGCAGGCTTCTCAGGTCCTCTGTTTAAGAACACTAAATGAAGGAGGGATCAAAGGACCTCACCATATGGCATTTAACTGCTTTGTGGTTTCTGAATACAGTGTTGTCCTGATACATACAGCCAAGTGTTATTAAGGATCATAGAATTTTATTTATGATCTACAACATTAGATTTCTGTTGGCTGAGGTTCTGTTTTCACTGTCTTTTTTTTTTTTTTTTTTTAGAAAAAATAAAGCCATTTTTTTCCCCTGTGATAGAATAGAATCATGATAATGAGATCTCTAGGATCTTTCTTTGAGAGTTCAATAGTAAATTCTAATCATAGTAAATTAGGGGGACAAGTATCATAAAGCTTGGTTCTTAGGGTCTACTCTTGTATTCAAACATTAACAAGGATTAACCCTCTAGGAGACAGAATATATGACCATTTATTCTTTCCAGTGTGATATGCATATACTAGAAATACCATCAACTTCACAAATATTGCTTTACACTTGCTGGTTCAGCTTCCCTGTGCTGGTACCCATAATTAGAAGTCATACATCTAGGTTAAACCACAGTGACACAAGAATGATTCCTAGGTAATGTTCTGGACACAGTGGATACCAGTGGCGAATAAAAGGGACAGAGTCTAAACTCTCACAGAATTTACCTTTTGGTGAAGAAAGCAGAAAACAAACGTGTATATGCTATTATAACAGAGACTTTTAAGTGCTGTTGTATAACTCATTTATTGGTTATCTCAGAAGTAGAAAATGCTCCTGAATAGTAAAGAGGAAGCTTAGAAAGTGCTTTGATTCCCACCATAGATTAGAGCAGTGGCTTCCGAAGTGGGACAGATTTACCCAGGAAATGCACAAAAAGTAGACATTGTATCTAGAAAAAAATGAATGTTTATAAATTTTTAGTTGAGGCATATTTGACACACTGTATTGGCTCCAGGTGTATAATATGATGATCCTATATTTGTGTGTATTGTAAAACGATCACCACAGTAAGTTTAGTTAACATCTGTTACCATTCACAATTATAATTGTTTTCTTATGAGAACTTTCAAGATCTATTCTTTTAGAAACTTTCAAATATGCAAGACACTATTATTAACTAGTCACTATTCTGTACATTTCAGAGAAGGTGAGGCACCCCACTCCAGTACTCTTGCCTGAAAAATCTCATGGACGGAGGAGCCTGGTAGGCTGCAGTCCATGGGGTCGCTAAGAGTCAGACACAACTGAGCGACTTCACTTTCACCTTTCACTTTCATGCACTGGAGAAGGAAATGGCAACCCATTCCAGTTCTCTTGCCTGGAGAATCCCAGGGACGGGGGTGCCTGGTGGGCTGCCATCTATGGGGTCGCAGAGAGTCAGACACGACTGAAGCGACTTAGCAGCAGCAGCAGCATTCTGTACATTACATTCCCATGTATAATTATAATTATTTTATAATTATAAGTTTGTACCTTTTGACTTCCTTCACCCATTACATCCACCCATCCCTTTTCTCTGGAAACCACCCATCTATTCTGTTTTAGTTGTTTTACTTTAGACTCTTGCTTTGTTTTGTGTTAGATTCCACATATAAGTGAGATTATATGGTATTTTTTTGGTCTGACTTATTTCACTTTACATAAAGCCCTCATGGTCCATCCATGTTCCCAAAATGACAAAGTTTCATTCTTTTTATGGTGGAATAATAGTCCATTGTATACATATAACACATTTTCTTTATCCATTCATCCATTGGTGAACACAGTTCAGTCGGTCAGTTCAGCCTCTCAGTCGTGTCCGACTCTTTGCGACCCCAGGAATCACAGCACGCCAGGCCTCCCTGTCCATCACCAACTCCCGGAGTTCACCCAGACTCCTGTCCATCGAGTCAGTGATGCCATCCAGCCATCTCATCTTCTGTCGTCCCCTTCTCCTCTTGCCCCCAAGCCCTCCCAGCATCAGGGTCTTTTCCAATGAGTCAACTCTTCGCATGAGGTGGCCAAAGTATTGGAGTTTCAGCTTCAGCATCAGTCCTTCCAATGAACACCCAGGATGGATCTCCTTTAGGGTGGACTGGTTGGATCTCCTTGCAGTCCAAGGAACTCTCAAGAGTCTTCTCCAACACCACAGTTCAAAAGCATCAATTCTTCAGTGTTCAGCTTTCTTCACAGTCCAACTCTCACATCCACACATGACCACTGGAAAAACCACAGCCTTGACTAGACAGACCTTTGTTGGCAAAGTAGTATCTCTGCTTTTCAATATGCTACCTAGGATGGTCATAACTTTCCTTAGGTTGTCTCTATTTCTTGGCGATTGTAAGTAATGCTGCTGTGAATATATCTTTTCAAATCAGTGTTTTCGTTTTCTTAGGATAAAAGTCCAGGAATGGAATTGCTGAGTCATATGGTAGCTCTATATTTAATCATTTGAGGAATCTTAATACTGTTTTTCATAGTGGTTGTGCCAATTTACATTTCTACCAGCAGTGCACAAGTATTCATTTTTCTCCATATCTTTTCTCCACTGCTTATTTTTTGTCTTTCTGTTACTAGCCATTCTAACAGGTATGAGGTGATATTTCATTGTGGTTTTCATTTTAATTTCCCAGTGGCTAGTGATGTTGAGTATATTTTCAGGTATCTTTACCTGTTGGATATCTGTTACATCTTTTTTGGAGAAATGTTTATTCAGATCCTCTGCCCACTTTTAATCAGGTTATTTGTTTTTCTGCTATTGAATTATATGAGTTCTGGATATTAGCCCCTTATCAGATATATAATTTGCAAACATTTTCTCCCATTAAATAGACTGACTTTTTCTTTTGTTGATGGTTTCCTTTGCTGTGCAGAAGCTTTTTAGTTAGATTCTCATTTGTTATTTTACTTTTTTTCCTTTGCTTTCAGTGTCAAATCCAAAATATCATTGCCAAGACCCTTCTCAAACAGCTTAATACCTATGTTTTCTTTTAGGAGTTTTAAAGTTTTGGGTCTTATATTCAGATCTTTAGTCCATTTTGAGTTATTTGTGTGTGTGATTCAATTTCGTTACTTTGTTTTTGCCTGTGGCTGTCCAATTTTCCCGACACCATTTATTGAGGAGACTGTCCTTTCTGCATAATATATTCTTGACTCTTTTGTTGTAAATTAATTGACCATATATGTGTGGGTTTATTTCTGCTCCATTAATCTATGTGTCTGTTTTTGTGCCAATACCATACTGTTTTGATGACTATAACTTTGGAACATAGTCTGAAATCAAGGGGTTGATCCCTCTATCTTTGTTTTTCTTTCTCAAAATTGTTTTGTCTATTCAGGGTATTTTGTGATTCCACACAAATTTTAGGATTGTTTGTTGTATTTGTGTGAAAAAAAATGCCATTGGAATTTTGATAAGGATCATACTGAATCTGTAGATTGTTTTAGGTGGTATAAACATCTTAACAATATTAATTCTTCCAATCCATGGGCATCAAATATCTTTTCATTTTTATAAATTTTCTATTGCCTTCAATCCATATGACCATCTGACATGATACGTATACGCTTACATGTTTATGTAACTGATAAGTATATTTATAGATGCATGCATACATTGAAGTGCATGTTTAAATAAGTTACATTAAAGGGATACGTAATCAAATATAATAGGAGACTACTGGGTAAGAAGTTTCTAGGTCACAAGAATAAAAATTAGCTATTTGTAACTTTACAATGATTGGCCCTCAGGAATAAATTACAGGGATTGCAATACTGCATTTGATGGTATGTGAGAAAAGGACATGAAAGTAATAAACAATGCCTGGTCTACTACTAGAAATCTTCATAAGTAGAGTCATTTAAAAAAGCATAAAGTTGACTTGATTGACAACATAGCTACCAGAAAATCTGAGTAAAGAAATTTTTACTATTTCAAGTTCGCCTTTTATCATATGTCTTAACTTCTTTCCCCCTAATTTTCATAGTCCAAATTTGACTCCTTGGATCCAGAACTTCTAAATAGTCAAGTTTCTAAATATGCCAAATTTGTGACTCAACTGGAAAAAGGCTTGCCACCCAACAGTGTTGTGCCCCAGCTAAAAAGTAAGGTGGAAAAAATGAAAGAAAAGGTAAGCTTGGATGAAATTATCTCAGAAACTCCAGGTCAGTCATTTATACTTGAGGCTAATGAGACCAAAGCTAGGAATTCTTCCCTGTTTAAGTTACCTTTGCAGAGAGAAGAAGCAACAGACAAATTCAGTTACTGCAGAGGCACAAACTGCATCCTTTTCCTTAGCTGGGCAAATCATGCAACTGAGTAGTATGAGAATTCTAGTTGTTTCTCATCCTCACTAGCACTTGTTATCTATCAATAAGGAGTTCTTTTAAAATTTGGTTTGCTTTGTTTTCAATTTTAACTATTCTAATAATGTGTAGTAATATCTCATAATGGTGATTTACACTTTTCTAATGATTAGTGATGTTGAGCATTTTTGCCCATGTCTATTTGCCATTCATTCACCTTCTTTGCTGAAAGGTCTGTCTGGCTATTAGCTCAATTTTTAATTGGCTTGTTTGTTATTAGTGAATTTTAAGACTTTTTTATACAGTCTGATATAAATCATTTTTCAAATATGTAACTTGAAAATGTTTTTCCCAGTGACTTTAGTCCCTAAATAGTGACTTTCACAGAACAACAGGCTTAAATTTGAATAAAATCCTATTAATATATTTTTTCTTTTACATATTACTTTTTTAGTTAGTATCTGACAACTTTTTGCCAAACCTAAAGATCATGCAAATTTTCTCTTGTATTTCCTTCTGGAAGTTTTATAGTTTTGCTTTTTTTAAATTAAGGTATATGATTTATTCTGAGTTATTTACATTTTGCATGTAGATATTCAGTTGATCCAGCACCATTATTTGAAAGGAGTATTCTTTCTCCACTGATTGTCTTTGCATCTTTGTGAAAAATCAGCTAACTATATTTTTTAGTCTATTGCTAAATACTTTATTCTATTTTGTTGCTCTGTAAGTCTGTTCTTTCACCAGTACCACACCGTGTTGATTAACTGTAGCTGGAAAATCTTAAAATTGGGTAGTGTAAGTTCTTCATTGTTCTTCTTTTCACAATTTTGTCAATTCTAATTCCTTTACCTTTCCATATAAATGTTAAAATTAGCTTATCAATATGTACAACAAATTGCTTGGATTTTGGGGGAGACTGTGTTAAGTCAATAGATCATTTTGAGGAGAACTGACATCTTCACAAGATAGAATTTTCTAATCTCCTACCAGCCTATCCCTTCATTTAGTTAGGTCTTATATTTCTTTTCATTAATGTTTTGTAATTTTCAGCATACAGACTATACACATACTTTGTTAGATTTAAAACTATTCTTTTATGTTATCTTAAATGATACTGCTTTTAATTTCAAATTCCAATTGTTCATTTCTGGTAGGTAGGAATACTGTTGACCTTTGTATATTGATCTTATATCCTGTAATCTTGCTAAATTTGCTTTTTAATTTTAGCTTTTGTACATTATTCAGAATTATAAACATAGAAAATTCCTTCAGCTGTGAATTGAGACAATTTTATTTCTTCATTTATAATCTGTGTGTCTTCTCTTTCTTTTTCTTGCCTTCTTGCACTGGGCAGGATATTCTATACAATATTGAATAGGAGTGATGAGAGAAAACATCCTTGTCCTGTGCCTGATCTTAAAGGAGAAACGTTCAATCTCTTTTTAAGTATGATGTTAGTCAAACATTTTTATGGATGCCCTATATTAAGATAACAAAGTTTCCTAGTTTTCTGAGAGGCTTCATTTATTTTTTATAAGATTTCTTGTTCTAAAGACTGAATTGTCTGAAATTAATATAATTATATATTAATTTGTATATATAGTATAGCTTTCTTTTGCACGATATGCACGATATGACTTTCTCCATCTTTTTATTTTTAATTTTTCTGTCTTTATATTTAAAGTGGATTTTTGAACAGTGCATAATTGGTTCCCGGTTTTTTATACAATCTGATTTTTTAAGTCTTTTAACTAACATGTTTAGACCGTTCACATTTAAAGCATTATTGATGTGATTACACATTATTGATGTGTAAATCATATGTGATGTGATTAAAAGTGCTGTCACGCTGTTTTTTTAATTTGTTTGTTTTTTTCCCCTCTCTTGATTTAATTGTATATGTTTTTTTATTCCATTTTATCTTCTCCATGGAATTATTGTTCACACCTGTTCTAAGCAATTTTTAGATTTTCAGTTAATCCAAATCAACCTTCAAACAATATTATACTGCTTAATGTAGAGTATAAAGACTTTATGATACCATATTCCCCATTCCTCCCTCTCATCTTTTTTATTAATGTTGTCATGTATTTTACTTTTATATGTAGTATAAACACAACATGTTGCTATTTTTGTTTTATATAGTTACATTTTAAGGAGTAAAAATGGGAAATAAAATGAAATTTATTTTACATATATTCCATTTTCAATATTCTTCATTTCTTTGTAGAGATCTAGATTTCTGACTCATAGCATTCATGCTGCCTGAAGAACTTCCTTTAATATTTCTTATTGAGTAGGTATGCTAGCAATGAGCTCCCCAAATTTTTGTCCTTATCCTTTATTTTAAAATGATATTTTCACTGGCATATAATTCTGAGTCGGCGGATTTTGTGTTTTCTTCCAGCAATGTAAAAGTATTTTCTTACTATCTTTTTACTTGCATGTTTCTGACCACACCATAAGATAGGCTTTCTTAGGGTTCTTCCAATCTTCTCTGTGAAACCCTCTATGTATTTGTTGCCCCTGAGACTTCACACTCTCATGCTACCCTACACTCAGTCTTAGCAATTTATTTTTAAAATTCAGCTACATCTTCTAACTGGCTTAAATGGCAACCCAAGGTATCTCTCCTAGGTAAACAAATTCTCAGAAACTTCTTTCTGTGGAGAAAACTATGGATACCAGTGTCTCTCTAAATTTTGAGTTAGCTGGTTTTGCTGCAACCTCACTTTTCTGATGGATTCAATACAAGTCATTAATTTGCAGTTTGTCCAGATTTTTCATTGTTTACATACATCAGAGGTGTTCTTTCCAGCTTTTTACATTTCCAAATTGGACTGTATTTTTTAGGATAAAAAGAATGGTGCCTCAGAGAGTGTGTGTTTTCCAGCTTCCAGTTATCATTGACCTGAGGAACCCAACTCTGAAGCCTAGACATTGGGCAGCTATTGAACAAACTGTTGATGCCACCCTAGTGGACCTTGAAGTTCCATTAACCTTGGAGAAGCTCGCTGAGTTACATGTTTTTGACTTTGGCCAAGAAATTCAGGACATTTCTGGACAGGCTTCTGGAGAAGCTGCCTTAGAAACAATCCTTAAAAAGGTAAACCTGAAAAATGTGTATTCTGAAGGTCCTGAGATATAAAGGTTTTCATATTCAGTGGGAAGATTACAAACTTTGTTTTTCAACATGGCAAGTTCCACCGTCTCATTATCAGTTATCTTTCTGCTGATTCTTTACATTTATTATCATTATTATTGTTATCACCGCTATACATATCTTCTTTCTGCTTAGCTTATACTCCAATAGGAACTTGATGGCAACACATTTGCATGCTTTGAATAAAGAACCATACAACAAGGAAGATCTTTTACGACAAAATATATTATCTTTCAAAGTACATATTAGAGAAGACTAACTATGAAGTGCTTCAAAAGCACATTGAGAGGATTTCTCTCCTTAGGATGTTTAACCTCCTTACTCTAAAAATACACATCTACCAAGGATCTATGTAAAAAGACTTTTTTCCTTTTAATTAAGGAATAAAATGGGAAGGAATACACATTAAAGTATTACAAGTTTTCATATGTATTAATGCTCTGCAATAAAATTAAGCAAATTAGTGCCACCTAATGGAGAAGAGGATTTTAAGAATTTTAAGGCAATTAGGAGATTAGGATAATTATGGAGTTTTCCATTATTTCATTCCATATTCATTTATCAACCTAATAAATGAACTGAGATATACTAAGACTTGATCAATCTCCTAGGTGGAAGATTCTTGGAAAACAACTGAATTTGTTGTCCTGCCTCACCGTGACTCCAAAGATGTGTTTATCCTGGGTGGCACAGATGATATACAGGTGGGTAAACTGGATTATCGAAACTTATGGTGAAGGTTCTTGCCAGACCTAGTCCTAAATATCCTATGGGAGATTATAATGAAGGACTGAAATATGAAAGTTGTTAGGGAGAAATCTAATTGAGAAGGCAAAATATGCATATGAATATTTGTTTAGTCATCAAGTCGTGTCCAACTCTTTTGAGACCCCATGGACAGTAGTCTGCCAGGCGCCTCTGTCCATGGGATTCCCCAGCAAGAATACTGGAGTGGGTTATCATTTCCATCTCCAGGGGATCTTACCAACCTAGGGATCAAACCCACATCTCTTGTGTTGGCAGGCAGGCTCTGTACCACTGAGCCACCAGGACATGAATGCTTGTACATGAAATACTTATCAAAGCAATAGATATGACATAAAGAATTTTTTCCTTTTAATCAAAGCATGAGATAGAAAGGAATACACATTAAAGTATCACAAGTTTTCATATGCATTAATGTTCTTCAATAAAATTAAGCAAATTAGTGTCATCTAATAAAGGGGATGACAGAGGATGAGATGGCTGGATGGCATCACCAACTCGATGGACATGAGTTTGAGTAGACTCCGGGAGCTGGTGATGGACAGGGAGGCCCAGCATGCTGCCATACATGGGGTCGCAAAGAGTCAGACACGACTGAGCGATTAGACCGAACTGAACTGAATGGAGAAGAGGATTTTAAGAATTTAAAAGGCAATTAGGAGGCGATTAGGGTAATTATGGAGTTTCCATTACTTCATTCTATATTCATTTATCAACTATACATATATATATGAGTTAAAAGTCTTGTAGTCAGTAACTGCTGGAGAATTTGGAATAGCAAAGAGATCAGTTGTAGCTGAAGTGATCAGAGAATCCTTGCTAGACCAGCCAAGACATTCTAGACCTTAAAAATATGGGGGTTTGATATTAATAGTTGAGAATAGAAGGCACTTCAAACCATTTAAATAAGGCAAAGAAGCATGAATAAGCATTTCAGGTTTATAGCACACTAAGAAGCTAAATTCACTTGAAATTTTTGAGATTAGCAGTAGATGGTCATGCTCTATTAACAGCAAAAGAAGATAAATCTGACCCATGTGTTTGGAATATTCTTAGTGACAATATCCAAAGGCATATTTGTTTAGCACAGGAATATGGGGATTATGACTCAATTTAAAAAACAAATCCCACACAGGGAACTATATTCAATATCGTGTGATAAGTCATAATATAAAAGAATGTTAAAAAGTATATATATATATATATATATATATATATATGTATAACTGAATCACTTTGCTATATAGCTAACATTAACACAACACTGTAAATCAGTCATACTTCAACAAAATATTTTTTTAAAGCAAAGCCCCATTCTCTTAGTGTGTCCCCAAACTAGAATTGGAGATGAAATGTCTTTGCCAGGTGTATTTTGGAAGAGCAAGACCAGACAGCATTCTGGGTGGTGAAGGGGAGAGCAGACCCAAGATGGAAATCAGTCAGTATGAGACCAGGTAATAACAGGTGATGGGGCTTCTGCTCTGAAGAAGTTTGTAATTTAAATAGAACAATGAAAATTCTTTAGATTAGAAGACACGTTTTTTAAAATGTACATGTTCTGCAAGGGTTGCTGTGGCATATGGAGAAGGAGTAGGGGAAGGAGGTAGATGAAAACTTGTCTATAAACATCCAGAGCTTGACATGAATGAGCTCACTTTTCCTCTTCCTCAAGATAATTGAGGGAGAATGATGTTTCATTGGATAAAGCAGGCAGCTACTTTTTCAAGTTTTGAGCACTTTGAGAAATAAAGTGGTGTAAAGTACCAGATAACTTGTAGGGGGAGATTGAAGAAAAGGGCTGAGCTAAACAGAAATGTGTGCCATTAATAAATGACAGAAATAGCCACGATTTGACAATCAGAAGTTCCATGGTGACGCTGAAGAAAACATCATAGTGGGTTGTAAATCCTGGTGAAGGGAAGAAGGAGAGGAAGTGGTTAGGTGGGAAATAATGGGTGGGACTAAGCTTTTAATTCAGAAAGTTGGCTTTTAAGTGGTTTGGGATTAACACATACACACTGGGTGTGTGTGTGCTAAGTCACTTCAGTCACGTCGGACTCTGTGCAACACTATGGACCCAGGGATCGAAGCCACATCTCTTGTGTCTAACTTGCAATGGCAGGCAGGTTCTTTATCACTAGCACCACCTGGAAAGTCCCAGCATATACACACTGCTGCTGCTGCTGCTGCTAAGTCGCTTCAGTCGTGTCCGACTCTGTGCAACCCCATAGACGGCAGATCACCAGGCTCCCCCGTCCCTGGGATTCTCCAGGCAAGAACACTGGAGTGGGTTGCCATTTCCTCCTCCAATGCGTGAAAGTGAAAAGTGAAAGTGAAGTTGCTCAGTCGTGTCAGACTCTTAGCAACCCCATGGACTGCAGCCCACCAGGTTCCTCCGTCCATGGGATTTTCCAGGCAAGAGTACTGGAGTGGGGTGCCATTGCCTTCTCCACATATACACACTACTATATATAAAATAGATCAAATACATAAAAACAAAAATTTTAAATCTCAAAATGGATTAAAGATCTAAACGTAAGACCAGAAACTATAAAACTCCTAGAGGAGAACATAGGCAAAACACTCTCTGACATACATCACAGCAGGATCCTCTATGACCCACCTCCCAGAATATTGGAAATAAAATCAAAAATAAACAAATGGGACCTAATTAACCTTAAAAGCTTCTGCACATCAAAGGAAACTATTAGCAAGGTGAAAAGACAGCCTTCAGAATGGGAGAAAATAATAGCAAATGAAGCAACTGACAAACAACTAATCTCAAAAATATACAAGCAACTCCTACAGCTCAACTCCAGAAAAATAAACGACCCAATCAAAAAATGGGCCAAAGAACTAAATAGACATTTCTCCAAAGAAGACATACAGATGGCTAACAAACACATGAAAAGATGCTCAACATCACTCATTATCAGAGAAATGCAAATCAAAACCACTATGAGGTACCATTTCACACCAGTCAGAATGGCTGCGATCCAAAAGTCTACAAATAATAAATGCTGGAGAGGGTGTGGAGAAAAAGGAACCCTCTTACACTGTTGGTGGGAATGCAAACTAGTACAGCCACTATGGAGAACAGTGTGGAGATTCCTTAAAAAACTGGAAATAGAACTGCCTTATGATCCAGCAATCCCACTGCTGGGCATACACACTGAGGAAACCAGAAGGGAAAGAGACACGTGTACCCCAATGTTCATCGCAGCACTGTTTATAATAGCCAGGACATGGAAGCAGCCTAGATGTCCATCAGCAGATGAATGGATAAGAAAGCTGTGGTACATATACACAATGGAGTATTACTCAGCCATTAAAAAGAATACATTTGAATCAGTTCTAATGAGGTGGATGAAACTGGAGCCTATTATACAGAGTGAAGTAAGCCAGAAGGAAAAACATAAATACAGTATACTAACACATATATATGGAATTTAGAAAGATGGTAACAATAACCCGGTGTACGAGACAGCAAAAGAGACACTGATGTATAGAACAGTCTTATGGACTCTGTGGGAGAGGGAGAGGGTGGGAAGATTTGGGAGAATGGCATTGAAACATGTAAAATATCATGTAAGAAACGAGATGCCAGTCCAGGTTCGATGCACGATACTGGATGCTTGGGGCTAGTGCACTGGGACGACCCAGAGGGATGGTATGGGGAGGGAGGAGGGAGGAGGGTTCAGGATGGGGAACACATGTATACCTGTGGCGGATTCATTTTGATATTTGGCAAAACTAATACAATTATGTAAAGTTTAAAAATAAAATTAAATTAAAAAAAATAAATAAATAGATCATCAACAAGGACCCTACTGTATAGCACAGGGAACTCTACTTAATATTCTGTATAACCTAGATGGGAAAGAATCTGAAAAGGAATGGATATATGTATGTGTGTAATTGAATCACTTTGCTGTACACCTGAAACTAATACAATGTTGTAAATCCAACAGAAATTTCTATTTCAATATAAAATAAAAATTTTAAGGTAAAAATAAAAATAAATAAATAGACTCTCAGAGTTAAATATCTGTAATTATCTTTGAGAGCACTAACATATGATGTTGCACATACTTTCTTCACCCTTCCTGAAAGGTCCTTCTTGATGACAGCACCATCAACATTGCAACCATTGCCTCATCACGTTACGTTGGCCCACTGAAAGCTCGAGTAGATGAATGGCAGAAACAGCTTGCTTTGTTTAATCAAACACTGGTGAGTAAGGGTAATTTCAATTCACGGACTCAGAGAATTGGAAAGTCACAGGACCTTAGAAGTCATTTGTTCACTTAGGGTTAGGCAGTATAGAGTTTAGATGTAAGATTCAATACTGACATTTTATTATTCTCAGAATATAAGGAGAATGCAAATACCTTGAGCTCTTCTTTATAAGACTGTACCATCAATAATTAGTTATTATTGCTGTGAAACAAAATACACAAACGTTAGTCATATAAAACAAGATACATTTATTATCCCACAGCTTCTGTGGGTAAGGAGTTCATGGCTTAACTGGGTCTTATGTTTAAGGGTCTCACAAGGGTTCAGTCAAGATGTGGGCCAGGACTGGGTTCCCATCAGGGGTTCAACTAAGGGAAGATGCTGACAGATATCATTTCCTTGCAATTCCAGGACCAGGGGCTTCAGTTTCTCACTGGCTGTCAGTCAGAGGCCATCCTCAGCTCCTCCATGTTGCTCAATTTTTTTCCATGGACTTCCTCAACAAGATGACTTGTTTCATCAGTAAAGCAGGGAAGAGAAAGTCTCTAGGCAAGATGGAGGCTACAGCCTCGTGTATTTACACCTAATTGTGTACATCCTATTACCTTTACCATATTCTCCATAACTAGAAGCAAGTCGCAGGCGGCACCCACACTCAGGGGGAGAGGATCACACAAGGGCATGAAGCCCTGGTCCTGGGGCCACCTTAAGGGTCTTATCACAGCAAGCTCATATTTACTGGACTAATACTGTTCCTCGAAGTCTCCGTGGTGCCCTTCCTTTCATACACACTTCCTTTTTATTTTACTGTACCTCAGATTATCCCATAATAAAACAAAGAGCCCACTTATTCTGGTCTAATTTTTTTCCCATCCAATGTCTTTCTTTGACTTCAGTTTTTTTCTGTTGAATTAATTGTGTTGGGGTTCCTCTATGTTCTGGGGCTTCCCTATATCTCAGACAGTAAAGAATCTGCCTGCAATGCAGGAGGCAGATCCTTTGATCCCTGAGTCAGGAAGATCCCCTGGAGAAGGAAATGCCAACCCATTCCAGTATTTTGTCCTGGAGAATTCCATGGACAGAGGAGGCTGGTGGGCTACAGTCTAGGGGATCACGAAGAGTCAGACATGCCTGGGTGACACTTCCCTATATGTTCTAATATGAAAAGTTATCTATGACTTAATACAGGCACTAAGTAGGAAAAGACAATTTGTCTCATCTTTATTTCATAGAGACCTTTTTCAGGAATCCATCCTCTTCAATGTACACCTTATAATCCGATCCCTGAGTAACAGGGACCCTCCAGAGAATTAACTGCATAGAAAGTATGAACCTGAAATAAACCAGGGAGTGGTTGGGATATTAGGGATTTGGCATAGCCCCCAAATCTAGAGTGAGGTGAGAGATGCTCTTTTACGGATCTCAGGGTTATGGCAAGAGGCACAGTGGAAAGGTGAGGTCTACAGACTTTAGATCTGACCCTGCACTTGTGGTTTCTTTGATTAACAGTGATCATCTCTAAGAGGAGAGACAGTATACGGTTTTCTTATTCTTCCCAGTCTTATGTCTTTGCCACATGTTCTGTTATAAGCAGGTTTTACTCTTTTAATTGAAAATGAATTATATTTCTTCTTTAAAAGGAGGGAGAGGGAAGAATATAGACATCACTGAGGCAAAGAATCTTTTTTATATATTTGGAAACAGTCACTAAACAGCTTCCCAACCCTTCAGACTCCTTGAACCATCTTGTTTCCCCCTAGAATGTCTCCTCTGGGCATTTTAATCCTCTTTATTTGGGTCCATTCTGGTTACCACACGGTAGTAGACTCATTATAACTCTACTCATACCAAAAAATGAGTTGGAATTAGGCTGAGATGAGTCTTGGATATTTTAAAGAGGTTTTATTTCAAAGGAGCTGTGAGGACATAAAGAATGAACTTATCATTATGGGGGTGGGGGCCAGGGGAGGGATAGATTGGGAGTTTGGGTTGACATGCACACACTACCGAATTTAAAATAGATAACCAACAAGGACCTACTACACAGCATAGGAAACTTATTTCAATATTCTGTAATAACCTTGATGGGAAAATAATTTGAAAAAGAATTGATGCTTCTGTTGGTTTAACTCAGTCACTTTGCCGTATACCATATCATTGCCAATCAACTATGCTCCAATATAAAATAAAAAAAAAATTTTAATGAAAAATTAAGGCCTGTGAGACACCGCCAAAATGTAAAAAATACAGTGAATCCTCATGTAGTTATTTTTAACATAGCTGTGTATTTTCAACTTTGGGTTAAAACATTTGATAATGTCCTTATTTTTCTCCTAGGAAGAATGGCTGAACTGCCAGAGAAACTGGCTCTACCTAGAGAGTATTTTTAATGCTCCAGATATTCAAAGGCAGTTGCCTGCAGAGGCCAAGATGTTCCTTCAAGTGGACAAGTCATGGAAGGAAATCATGAGGAAGGTTAACCGGCTGCCTAACGCTCTCCGAGCAGCTACTCAACCAGGTAGAAAAGAAACACACAAAAAGACTTTACAATCATCCACAGCATTCATCACCTGTAAGATTCTAATAATATGTGGTACATTCAACCCTTGATCTAGTCAGCACTGATGACCGGGAATATTTGTAGTACCTTTGACACTCTTGCTAAGCAATGTGAATTGAACACCTGTCATTTTATTACTATTAATGTATTGTCATCATTATCCTTCAGCTCAGTTGATAGTTTCGGCACACAAGCATCTACTTCTTTTGCAGTGTGTAGCATTGGGGAATGTTTCCCCATACAGTATCACTGATGCTTCCATCTCACAATTTAGGTTACAAAACGTACATTTCCATTCAGTTGACCCATTCTTACAGACTTCTAACCATACAAATTTCCACACTTTAAGTAATTCATTATAACCACTTACGAATAATGCCACTAAAGTAATTCTAATCTCAGGGTTGAAATGTGTTTTATTTATTTTTTAGTTGACTTTTATTGGAGTATAGTTGATTTTTAATATTGTGTTAGTTTCAGGTATACAGCAAAGTGAATCAGTTATACATATACATATATTCACTCTTTTTAAAATTCTTTTCCCATATAGGTCATTATAAAGTATTGAATAGAGTCCCCAGTGTTTTACAGTTGAAATGTGTTTTAATAAGTTCTGTTTCTAGGGATGTAGAATCAAAATCTTTCGGGGTACACATACTGAGTGATTGAACTTTATGTTTTCTATTAAAGCCTCAGCTCAACAACTTGTTGTTCTGTAAATGGCAGCACATGGTCTGTCATGGTGATAATCCCAGAGAGCTTCCTTCAGGCAGAAGCAGCTGCTGGGCTGTGGTCTCTGCCCAAAGACTCTTACAGAAATAGACAGGGAAAACTCTATGGGATGATAGAATTGAAAACCTTAAAACTTTGGGGCTTCCAGCAGCTCCCCATAATCCTTGGTTCCTAGTCCCCTTTCAGCCACAACTGTTATCACCCCAGTCTATGTTTCTGCCATCACATCTGCCTCTCTACCTCTTATAAAGACCCTGTGATTACACTGGGCCCACCACATGATCCATGATAATCTCCCCATCCTGTGATCCATAGTGTAATCACATCTGCCAGGTGCCTTTTCCCATAAAAACTAACAAATTCTCAAGTTCTGGGGATTAAAACATGGATATCTCTGAAAGACCTTTTATCTTGTCTAGCACCCCCCACTAAATGTGCATATTCAAACCTCTTGCTGCAATAATATTCAACGTGTCTTATTGCAGAGTGCTGCCCCAGTCCCAACTGGACTTTTGTTGTATAACTTTTGGAATTTAAAAAAAAGATTTCAAAAATACATTTAGTCCCAGGGATTTCAGATACAGAAATGTGGAGAGAGATATATATATGATTTCTCTGGTGGCTCAGATGGTAAAGAATCCGCCTGCAATGCAGGAGACCTGGATTCAATCCCTGGGTCAGGGAGATCTCCTGGAGAAGGGAATGGCAATCCACTCCAGTATTCTTGCCTGGAGAATCCCACAGACAGAGGAGCCTGGAGAGCTACAGTCCATCAAGTCACAAAGAGTCAAATACGACTAAGCGACTTACACTCTCATATATACATATATATATATATATATATAATTTCAGATGATGATAAAGCTGTGAAGAAAAATTAAGTAGGGTAATGTGGCAAGTGGAGAAAGCAGTGGCAACCCACTCCAGTACTCTTGCCTGGAAAATCCCATGGACAGAGGAGCCTGGTAGGCTGCAGTCCATGGGGTCACGAAGAGTCAGACATGACTGAGTGACTTCATTTTCACTTTTCACTTTCATGCATTGGAGAAGGAAATGGCAACCCACTCCAGTGTTCTTGCCTGGAGAATCCCAGGGATGGCAGAGCCTGGTGGGCTGCCATCTGTGGGGTCACACAGAGTTGGACACAACTGAAGCAACTTAGCAGCAGCAGCAGCAATGTGGCAAAAGAATAGCCAGGGGCTGCTGTGTATGTGTGTGTGTTGAAAGGATATTTTGATAAAGTGACTACTTTTGAGTAGAAATCTGCAAGAATGAAGGAATGAAATATGTTTGTGGATATAAGGGAGTATTGCTAACATCAGAGAGAACAAAGGTAGAGACCCTGCAGTAAAAGCACGCTTAGCGTGTACTCCTGTAAGGAAGGAAGCCAGAACAGGGTGGAGAGCAGCACACAGGAGAGGGCTTAGGAGTGAGACCAGAGAGGTAAGTGTGCTTGGGTAATGAGTTGGAGATTGGATTGGGAGCTTCTCTGGTGGCTCAGAGGTTAAAGTGTCTGCCTGCAATGCAGGAGACCTGGGTTCAGTCCCTGGGTCAGGAAGATTCCCTGGAGAAGGAAATGGCAACCCACTCCAGTATTCTTGCCTGGAGAATCCCATGGACAGAGGAGCCTTGTGGGCTACAGTCCATGGGGTCACAAAGAGTCAGACACGACTGAGCGACTTCACTTTCACTTTCACTTTCTTTTCACTGATCACATAGAGCCTTGGAGACCATGGAAAAGACTGGATTTGATTCTTGAACAGGTATGGAAGTCAGGTAGTGTGACAGGCACCAAAACATCAATGTCAAGTGAGACATGAATCTTGCTTCTTAAGGTGCTACTGTTTAGTGATGAAGAAATAGGGTGCGATTGCCACAATTTCAGCATCTAAAGAGGGCAGAAGAAATAGAAGACATGAGTAAGGAAGTGACAAAGAAAATGTAGCATTTAGAGAATGGCTTTGTTTGGAGGGTCAAGAGGAGGCAGTTGTTTGGCTTTAGTTTGTGCACCCCTAATCCCCAAAAGTGGATGATGCCAGATAAAAAGGTTTCAAATTAAATGCTTGTTCTTCAGTGGCAGATATTAAAATTAATGTTATCATTAAGGGATAGACTTGGAGCTTGGAGTTGGTAGACGCAAAGTATTACACTTAGAATGGATAAACAACAAGGTCCTAATGTATAGCATAGGGAACTATACTCAGTATCCTGGGGTAAGCCATAATGGAAAAGAAGATAAAGAAAGGAATGTATATATGTGTATAACTGAGTGATTTTGCTATACAGCGGAGATTATCACAACATTCTAAGTCAACTATACTTCAATTAAAAAATAGAATAAGATAGATGCTAAAAAAAATACTTAACATTCTTAACCAACCTTCCCAAATTTTATTAGACCATTCTTTTACCAAATAAAACCAAAGCTTTTAAAAAAGTTAATATCATATTTAAAATTATATTCTCTATTTATTTCAACAAGACTTTACCAATACCTTTTTTTCAATGAACAGGGCTTCTGGAGACTTTTCAAAATAATAATGCATTACTTGATCAAATTCAGAAGTGTCTAGAGGCATATTTAGAATCAAAAAGAGTTATCTTTCCAAGGTAAGTTTATAAGGCTACCAACAACATTTTTAGTAGTTGAGTTTCCATGAATTTGTGAAGATACACTTTAAAACAAACCATAACCTCAAAACATCAGGGGACCAAAAAGGGAAGCAGGAAATATATTTCATAATAGCAATGTAGCTCATCTTGTCAAGGATAAAGATACAGTGTTTGGTTTAAATGGGTAGGCGCTGGAAGAACTTTTGATCACAGCACCATTTCACTGCTGGGTGTGTATGTGTGCACCTGCATGAGTGCATGTGTCCACGGATGTATCTGTAAAAAGTTAGAGACCTTTGTTGCCTGAGCTGATTTCTTTAGGCTAATTGATGGCCTAAGAGGGTCACTGTAGAAGTCATCTAAAAGGTCATTTCACAAATTCCAAATGAAATTTTTTACTCATCCATTCATTCTAGAAACATACCAAATGTTTTGCTCAGTGTTAAAGATATAAGAAAAGGCCAGATCCCTGCTCTAATGGCGCTCGTGGTTAGCACGTGGACAGTCATGTAAATAAACCGTTTCAGTGCAATTATATACGAACAGACTATGACTACCTGATGATCACAAGAGCTCCAGACTTCATTCACTGGGGCACATTGTACCGTAACATAGACAATATCACAAAATGTTCATCTTCTGTGGATTTTTCCTGTTAGCTATAAAAGAAATGGCTGGTAAGTTCTGTCCAAGTCAGCCAGTGTTACATGCTTATGTTGGTTATTTGGTTAAGAGGGTTTGTTGCTGGGTACCACTCCAGGGTATGTATATACACGAGACATCCAAGATCTGGAAGATTTGATTGAGTTCAACAGATTCAGGCAACACAGGAAAAGATAGAGGAATAGGTTTGAGATGTGCCTTTTATTTCACTCTTAAAGCAGTGGCTCCCAGCTTGGGTCTCCCCAGTGTAGAGAAAATCTGTACACTACTTCTGATATTTAAAGAAACCTGGACACAAATTTACCTGTGATAATGCTGAACACCAAAAGCATCAGCTTTTGTTTTTTCCTTTTGTTTAGAATTATGTCAACTAGGCCTGCAGTGTTTATTAGGTCAAGAGGCTCTGTGCACCATTGATTTCACTTTCCAAGCCTTAAGAAAGACATGTTATGAACCATATGAATTAGTTCCTGGGGCCACAAGTTAGGTCCTGGGGACACAAGAGGAATGCAGCATGGTTCCTGCTTTGTCAGGGTTCATAGTCCAATCTTGACAGTTGTCTGTTTCATTAGTTGAAAAGGGAGATGAATTATTCTGTATCTGGTAGGACTGATAGAGTGCAACCCCAAAACATCTTTATTTCTAAGGACTACCTCTGCATTCCCTACAAGGGGCTAGTTTCTTCCTGCTCAGAATCTTAAGCAGACCTCATGAATTTTCTGGCCATTCTCAGATAATAATGCCAAAAAATCTCTTGTTGTCTTAACCCACTAAACAATCTGTAATCATCGAAATTCTGAAATTCTTTCAAAGTGAAAACATCTCCCTTCTCTGGCCCAGACCTGTTGCAAAGCTGAAGCCTTTAGTGATGATAAGGATGTATAATGGTCAACCCTCCCTACTTTCTATTAGGTTTCTGAGATCTCCAGGTTTGGGGCAGGGAAGGGAGGAGAGGTAGTACAGCAGGAGAAATCTGAGTTGGATGGTACCCAACTGGCCCCCTCTCTCACATGGGGCCTTCCATGAGCTCATGAGATGCCTCCAGTCCTGAGGGATCTCTCATAGGCAGTTTCCTCCATAGGAGTAAAGTGTCTTCTCCAGCCAGACCCTCATCCCTCTCTCTCATCCCTCAGCATCCAGGTATGCCCCTTCTCCAGGTTTTTTTTTTTTTTCCATAGAATATCTTCATGCCTTCAAATGGCCCTGTTGGGCATCTAAGAAAATCCCTTGCCAGCTCACATCAGCACAGCCCACATGTGTGTAGTCACAGAATCAAATAAGTTTCCAGCAACCACACATTCATTTAGTCAACAAATTATGTATTGAATACCAGGTATATATGAGGTACAAGGCTGAATTCCAGGGAAAACAAATAATATACCTTCACTTTAGGAGCTCAAAGCCAAGTAACAGACATGTGACCAAATCAGTATCATAGCAAGTGCTAGCATTTTTACAAATTTTATGAAAAATCTCTACCTTTTATGTACCAGGCACTAACTCCAGACGCTTGAGATGCAGCCACACTAATCTTTATAATAATCATATTTAGAGATGTGTGGCTTCCCCAGAAACCTAAAACCAATAGGTCCAGGAAATCAGTGGATGGGGAAGAGATGTGGGCAAGGGATTCATCTATCATGCCTATATAAGGTTTTGCTTCAATTTCAAGTTACATTTTAAGTATATTCTTTAATCTAGATTTTACTTCTTGTCAAATGATGAGCTCTTGGAGATTTTGGCCCAGACACGAAATCCCCAAGCTGTGCAGCCTCACTTAAGGAAATGCTTCGACTCCATTTCAAAGCTTGAATTTGCTCTCCTGCCTCCTACTGAGGGAAAAATTCCTGGAATGGATGCAGAGCCAGAAAAGGTTTACACTAATGATATTTTAGCGATGCTATCACCAGAGGGAGAAAGGGTAAGGTATTCTTGTTAATAATTCTTTATGGGTAAACTTTGTTACTCTTCCAGGGTTGGAGAATGGAGATTTTATTCATCAGCATGCTAAGCATTCACAAAGTGCTACATGCCCTGGTCTTGGGCTGGCTCAACAATTTCAAAAATAACCATGATTAAATTCTTGCCCTCAAAGAATTCAAAGTCCAGCAGAGACATAGTCAAACAACTGAAAAGTCCCATACTAAATGTAATAACAGAGGTGTGTGCTCTGTTCTTGGAAACAGGGTGGAAAGAACTGGAGCCAAGTCTTAACTCTCCACAAGGAGCAAAGGAGTAGCCTAGATAAGAGCTGGTTCTACTGCCTGGTCACCTGGATTCCACTCCCAATCTTTAATCTCAGCTATAAAATGAGGATTAGTAATAGTGCCCAATTAATGAGTTGCTGGGGATTTTTCAGGTGTTCCTGTATGTACATTACTTTAGAATAGTACCAAGCGGGTGCTATGAAGTATTAGTTGTCACTGTTTGACTGCAGTGTCTCCTAGGCTCTGCACAGTACCTGGAATACAGTAGGCATCAACCAAGTGAATGCACTAGCAGACTATGGGGAACCAAGTGACATCACAGAGGAGAATCACACACAGACAGACACACACACAGAGGCAGCCAAGGAAGATGGAGAGCAGACAAGTCACTCAGGGAAATGCCAAGGATTTTAATCCAGTTAGAACACAGTAGTATATCTATGGGATCAGTAAGAACCCATAGGCATTTTACTTGTACTATACAGACACCCCAATGTTCATAGCAGCATTGTTTACAATAGCCAAGACATGGATGCAAACTAAGTGCCCACCAACAGATGGATAGTTAAGAAGATGTGAATATATATGTATATATATCGTTGTTGTTGTTCAGTTGCCAAGTCCAGTCCAACTCTTTGTGACCCCATGGACTGCAGCACATCAGGCCTCCCAGTTCCTCAACATCTCCTAGAGTTTGCCCAAGTTCATGTCCATTGCATCAGTAATGCCATTCAGAGTAATGGGATATTACTCATCCATAAAAAAGTATAAAACTTTACCATTTGCAACAATATACGTGGACCTGGAGGGTTTTATGCCAAGGGAAATAAACAAAGACAAATATTGTATATTTTCCCTTAATAGGGGATCTAAAAAATAATACAAACTAGTAAATATAACAAAACAGAAACAGATTCACATATATAGAAAACAAATTAGTTACTAGTGGGAAGAGTCAAGGAGGGTAGGGTATTATAGGGGTAGGGGATTAAGAGATACACACTACTAATACCACATATAAAATAAATAACAAGGAAATATTGTACAGCACAGGGCAGTATAACCATTAAAGTAATAACTTTAAATGAAGTAGAATCTATAAAAATATTGAATCATTATGTTGTATTCCTGAAACTTATAGAATATTGTAAATCAAGTAGACCTCAATAAATTTTTTTACTTGACCTAAATTGATTCTCTGGCAAAAGACTTTGCTCATCACTAGTGCAGATTAAAGAGGAAAGACCCCTAAATCTGCCAGGATTTAGGGAAGACAGGACATGTAAAGCGAGGGTAGAAGAAGTGAGCAGATTCTGGAGCCCAGATAAGCAAGGCAGTCAACCCACTCCAGTACTCTTGCCTGGAAAATCCCATGGACGGAGGAACCTGGTAGGCTGCAGTCCATGGGATCAAGAAGAGTCGGACACTACTGAGCGACTTCACTTTCACTTTTCACTTTCATGCACTGGAGAAGGAAATGGCAACCCACTCCAGTGTTCTTGCCTGGAGAATCCCAGGGATGGTGGAGCCTGGTGGGCTGCTGTCTACGGGGTCACACAGAGTCGGACACAACTGAAGCGACTTAGCAACAGCAGCAGTAGCAGCAGCAGCAGGTCATTGAAAGTCCAAGAAATAAATGTGAAAAGGACTGAAAAGTGTCAATTGGAGTGAACAATTGGGAGAACACTGGTTACTTTAGGGGCTTCCCAGGTGGCACAGTGGTAAAGAATCCACCTGCCAATGCAGGAGACGCAGGTTTGATCCCTGGATTGGGAAGATACCCTGGAGTAGGAAATAGCAACCCACTCCAGTATGCTTGCCTAGAAAATTCCATGGACAGAGAAGTCTGGCAGGCTGCAGTCTGCTTGGATCCGAAGAGTCAGACACTACTGAGCACGCACCCACCTGATCACCTTAATAACCTGACCAGGTTTAGAGGAATGGTTGGAGCCAAAAATCATATGGCAGCAGGTAGGCAAAGAAAGTGGAGGAATTCGTTTAGCACACATAAACTCTTCTTTGGGCTTTCCTGGTAGATCAGACAGTAAAAAATCTGCCTGCAATGCAGACCATATTCCATCCCTGGGTCAGGAAGATCCCCTGGATGAGGGCATGGCAAGCCACTCCAGTATTCTTACCTGGAGAATTCCAAAGACAGAGGAGCCTTGTGGGTAAGATACAACTGAGCAAAGAGTTGGACACAACTGAGTGACACACATATACACACACACACACGGCTCCTCTTTCCACACAACTGAGTCACACACACACACACGGCTCCTCTTTCCACACAACTGAGTCACACACACACACACACACACGGCTCCTCTTTCCACATAACTGAGTCACATACACACACACACACAGCTCCTCTTTCCAAGAGGTGGCCCCAAAGGGAAGCCGTGAAATAACCCACTAAGTATAGGTGGGTAGCGGAGAAGGCAATGGCACCCCACTCCAGTACTCTTGCCTGAAAAATTCCATGGATGGAGAAGCTTGGTAGGCCGCAGTCCCATGGGATCGCGAAGAGTCGGACACGACTGAGCAACTTCACTTTCACTTTTCACTTTCATGCATTGGAGGAGGAAATGGCAACCCACTCCAGTGTTCTTGCCTGGAGAATCCCAGGGACGGGGGAGCCTGGTGAGCTGCGGTCTATGGGGTCGCACGGAGTCAGACACAACTGAAGTGACTTAGCAGCAGCAGCAGAGGTGGGTAGGTACTTCCCTAGAGGTTCCTTAGCTAACACTCCATGCTCCCAATGCAGGGGGCCTGAGTTTGATCGCTGGTCAGGGAACTAGATCCCACGTGCCACAACTAAAAATTCTGCATGAGGCATAGCCAAACAGTTTTTTTTTTTTTTTTTTAAGTAGAAGTGGGTAAAGTGAGAGTGGAATATCAATAGAAAGTTTCAGTGTCTGTGGCCACGCTGCCGTGTTTACCGAGCTCAGGATTCTGTTAGGGATGTATGGAGGATGTTATCACCTCTCTGATTACCTCCCAGGTGAGCCTGGGGAAAGGCCTAAAGGCCCGAGGCAACGTGGAGGAGTGGCTGGGCAAAGTGGAGGAAGCCATGTTCACGTCTCTGCGCCGCCTGTGCAAAGCCGCCATCGCGGACTATCTGGGGAAACAGAGAACAATGTGGGTGGTCGCAGGCCACCCTTCTCAGGTAACAGGCTCCTTTCAGTCTCCGCCTCTGCATCTTACTCGGCTGAGAGGAAGCCCACACTGAAGGAGGGTGTTTCCCTGCAGGTGATCCTGACCGTTTCTCAAATCATGTGGTGCCGCGATTTGACGGAGTGTTTGGAAAAAGAAGAGGGGAATCACTTAGAGGCCCTGGAAGATTTTGAAAAAGTGAACTTTGAGGTGAGATTACGGGCAGGTCAATATCAGACGTATCGCTGGGCAAGATGGTCCCAGTGGCTCTTATGGGCGTGGTTGATACAAGTTCATTACTTCGGAAATTGTAAGGCTCTTCTCCTAAGGATAAAACAGTGACAGGTTACTAAAATCTTTCTGCATCTTTCTAATATCGACGAGAGAAGTCATAAACATTACTTAACTAAATGATTAGCCTCCGTTTTGTAAATCATAGAAATCATGAAGTGTCATTACATCATTATGTCACATAAAAAAATGTTTCTGAAGGCCTGTAATCTGTATTTTAATCAAGGATCACAGAATGAATTGTAAAAGGCTCTATTTCAACTATGTATGAAATAAATATATATTAATTAATAAAACTGAATGGCTTTTAACTGTTTAAAAAAAATTTGTAAGGCTCTGAGATGACATCCAAAGATTTGGGGTGCTCACAAAAACTCTGTTCAAGTTTTCTCAGCAATACTCCCTTGATGTTTGCATAGTATTTATGTGTGTGGTCAGTCGCATAGTCGTGTCTGACTCCTTGTGAACCCATGGACTGCAGCTGTCCAGGCTCCTCTGTCCATGGGGATTCTCCAGGCAAGAATACCAGAGTGGGTTGCCATGCCCTCCTCCAGGTGATCTTCCCAACCCAGGGATCAAACCCAGGTGTCCCGCATTGCCATATTTATATGAATACTTTTAACAATAGAAGGAAAAAAAGAAATTCAAAAGGAAAAATGTCAGGATTATCAGGGTTTGCCACCTTCAAGGAGAAATGGTATACTGGATCCTGATGTCTCTCCCAGAAGTTGATTTGATCCAGGAAAACCACAGGATTTGTGCCATTTCTGTTCTTCAGCCCAACACATGCTTTTCTACTGTTTTATAGAACCCTTAGGCAATGATAAGTAAAGCCATAAGATTGAATTAATTAAATAGCATTCTACACAAATTTTTGAGCTATCCTTAAAAATTGCAGCTTACAGCAGGGCCAGATCTTCAACTCCAAATCCAATTCTACTTCCAAGCAATGTTGCATTTTTAAAGACTCACCCTTAGGGGAATTTTCTGGTGCTCCAGTGGTTAGGACTCTGCTCTTGCACTGCAGAGGGCACGGCTTTGATTCCTGGTTGGGGAACTGAGATCCTGCATTCTGCATGGCATGGCCAAAATAATTTTTTTTAGAAAATCACGCTTAAAACAGAAAAAGGAGGAAACAGCTTCCTTGAAATAAAACTCTCTTAGAAGGTTCTCAATAGAATTTCACCTCAGAGAGCTCCAGAGAGAAGACACTAAGGAAAGTCCCACTGATCTCTTTACAGAGGTGACCCTTGATCAGGATGAGCCTGAGTGAAAATTCAGCCAGTCAAGGTTTTCAGAGTCACTGCCCTTCTTTGAAAAAGATTTAATGACTTAACATGAATGCTTTTGGTTAATCAGCCATTGGCTTGGTTAAAATGCCTGAGTTTTATGAATATCCAAAAATAAAAGAACCTAGCCCTATAAATGAGAAGCACTACCTTAATCACATTTAATTTTTGAGGAGAATAGTCTTCTCTGGAGACATCATCACAGGATGGTTAAGAGCTTTCCTCAAGGCAAATGTCTACCTGAGTCTCATTTTTGCCACTTTATTGACTGTGACGGCCACCAGTTTACTTACCCTCTCTGACCTTCAGTTTCCTCTCATGTGAAATGGGGGTAAATCTAGTATGTATTTCATAGAAGTCTTATTGGAATCAAAAAAGTTAAATTATTGTAGTATTTGGTCACAGAATTACAGATTTTTATGAAATTTGGAATTGCCATTTGTCAAAACTGTTTAATTTTTTAAATATTAATAAATTTGTCATCTTTATTTTATTTTATGTTATATTTTCTTGGCCATGCCACATGACATATGGGATCTTAGTTCCCCAACCCGGGGATTGAACCTGTGCCCCTTGCATTGGAATCCCAGAATGTTAAACACTGGACCTTCAGGGAAGTCCTAAAACTATCTAATTTTATAGATACTTAGTTATATAGATAATTCTGGCAAATATATATTCCAAACCTAGTAGTAAAAAGATATACATGTAAACTGATTTTTGAAAATTAATGATCATATTTTTTTTCATTTGTAGAGATTAAATGCCCTGGCTGCAATAGTCCGAGGCATCCTTCCTAAATTACACAGAAACATCATAACTGCCTTAATTACTATTGATGTACATGCAAGAGACATAGTCACTGAACTTGTTCAAGCCAAGGTAATTGTTTCATTCAAATAAAATCATATGTTTCTTTCTAAAATGAATGCATCTACCAAGTGTATCATTGTCATCACTTCTGCAGGTGCAGGTAGTTGACTCCTTTGACTGGCAGAGACAGCTGCGCTATTACTGGGATGTAGACCTGGACAATTGTGTGGCGAGGATGGCGCTCTCTCAGTACACCTATGGCTATGAGTATTTAGGTGCATGCCCAAGATTAGTTATTACTCCTCTCACGGTAAGTTACTGACCGTTAGGTTCATGACTGTTTTTTTTCCCCATCATAATAGTTCTGAAACATTTCTAAGATTAAACCTTGAAAGAATTTACTGTGAATACATCTTCATATCGCAGAGATTTATTTACTCTATTTGATCATGTGCCTGAATTTTTTAGTATGTTTCAGTTGCTGTAGAACCTTTCATGAGTGAAGCAAGTCAGAAAGAGAAAAACAAATATTACATATTAATGAACATATATAGCATCTAGAAGAAAATGGTACCAATGAACCTACTTGCAGGGCAGGAATAGAGAAGCAGATGTAGAGAATGGACTTGTGAACACAGGGAGGGAAGAAAGGGTGGGATGAATTGAGAAAGTAGCATTGACGTACATTTTACTGAATGTAAAACAGATAGCTAGTGGGAAGCTGCTGTATAGCACAGGGAACTCAAATTGTTGCTCTGTGATGATCTAGATGGGGAGGGATGGGATGAGGAGGCGGGTGAGAGGGAGGCTCAAGAAGGAGGAGATATGTATATATATAGTTATGAGTAATTCACATTGTTGTACAGCAGAAACCAACACGACATTGTAAAGCAATTATCCTCCACTTAAAAATATATTTTAAAAAATAAATAACAACCCTCCTGCTATAGAAAGTACTTACAAATTTGTGGCCAGTGTCAGTTCCCTTCAATAATGACAATTTATCCATTTCTTCAGGATCGCTGCTACCTTTGCCTCATGGGGGCTTTGCAGCTGGACCTGGGAGGTGCACCAGCCGGTCCTGCTGGAACTGGGAAAACAGAGACCACCAAAGACCTTGCAAAAGCCCTTGCCATCCAGTGTGTGGTCTTTAACTGCTCTGATGGTTTGGACTACAAGGTACAGTCTTGGCGTATAAACGCTAACATTAAGTGCTTCATTGTGGCTTTCTCTGTTTGCACTGTGACACAGAAAAAGGAGGAGAAAAAGGGGTGATAGCAAACTGGGGAAAACTGGTGGGGCCAGAAGGAGGTCCAACCAGTCCATTCTAAAGGAGATCAGTCCTGGGTGTTCATTGGAAGGACTGATGCTAAAGCTGAAACTCCAATACTTTGGCCACTTCATGCAAAGAGTTGACTCATTGGAAAAGACTCTGATGCTGGGAGGGCTTGGGGGCAGGAGGAGAAGGGGACGACAGAGAATGAGATGGCTGGATGGCATCACCGACTCGATGGACGTGAGTTTGAGTGAACTCTGGGAGTTGGTGATGAACAGGGAGGTCTGGCGTGCTGCAATTCGTGGGGTCGCAAAGAGTCGGACACGACTGAGCAACTGAACTGAACTGAGTGGGGCCAGGAATGATTAAAGTGGAATAAATAGAGCAAGGGAGACTAGTCAACACAAGGCAATCTGGGTGGGTCAGGTAGGAATCAAGGCCCGGATTTGTCAAATGGTGGTAAAAATGAGGTATAAAACACAATAGCAGGGAAATCTAGGAACAAGGAATAAGCTTACAGGAAGAGAAGAGTAGGGACTTCCCTAGTGGTCCAGGGACTAAGATTCTGTACTCCCAATGCAAGGGGCCCTGGGTTTGATCCCTGGTCAGAGAACTAGACCCCACATGCTGCAACTAAGATCCACTGTAGCCAAATAAATAAATTAATATTAAAAGAGAGATGAGCAATTCAGAGTTGTGTATTAAAAATGAAATGAGACACGTGTACCCAATGTTCATCGCAGCACTGTTTATAATAGCCAGGACATGGAAGCAACCTAGATACCCATCAGCAGATGAATGGATAAGAAAGCTGTGGTACATATACACAATGGAGTATTACTCAGCCATTAAAAAAAATACATTTGAATCAGTTCTAATGAGATGGATGAAACTGGAACCTATTATACAGAGTGAAGTAAGCCAGGAAGAAAAACACCAATACAGTATACTAACGCATATATATGGAATTTAGAAAGATGGTAACAATAACTCTGTGTACGAGACAGCAAAAGAGACACTGATGTATAGATCCATCTTATGGACTCTGTGGGAGAGGGAGAGGGTGGGGAGATTTGGGAGAATGGCATTGAAACATGTATAATATCATGTATGAAACGAGATGCCAGTCCAGGTTCGATGCACGATACTGGATGCTTGGGGCTGGTGCACTGGGACGACCCAGAGGGAGGGTATGGGGAGGGAGGAGGGAGGAGGGTTCAGGATGGGGAACACAGGTATACCTGTGGCGGATTCATTTAGATATTTGGCAAAACTAATACAATATTGTAAAGTTTAAAAATAAAATAAAATGTAAAAAAAAAAAAAAAAGAAATCCATAGGAGGTGAGAATTCAGGGAAAGATTTTTTCATTGAGTAGTTCTCAAACTTTTTGATCACAGTACCTTTTTACACTCTTAAAAATTATTGTGGACACTGCACAGAATCTTCAGAGTGTGGGACATCTGCTAACTTAGGGTGTGGAGTGAGGTGGTTTTCCGAAACACTTTTTACATAAGCCTAGAGGGCTCTAGAGACCATGCATGCCCATATGGTATGTATGAAATAGTCCTGAAGGGACCACTGTCTGGGTGACATTGAGGAAAGTTTGCATTCATATGAGTGTTGGGTCCAAATACTTACCCAAGGACCTGCTACACCAGGAAGAAACCTTTTTGTTGTTAAATATTCAGGCTCTTGGGGGGTCCCCAGCTCTGTCCAGACTGCTCTCCCAACTGTACCCCACCTATAGCCACAGGAAGACTGGAGACAGAATGTTTATCAAAAAATAATACCCACTTTGATGATCTCAGCAAACAATGTCTCAAGAATGGTTAGTCATGCAATTCCCAGCCTGGATTCAGTCTGGCCACAAAAGCTTCTTCTATTCCACACGGTCATTAGTGACCTTGAAATCAATACATAGCCCATGCCAGCCCCAAGAAATGCAAAAACAATAATAGCCACAGCACAGTTGAGAAAAAAAAGAAAAAAAAATTATTGAGACCTCCAAAGAATTTTTGTTTATATGTATGGGTTATACCTGTTGATATTTTCCATGTTATAAGTTAAAATTGATGCATCTTAAATATTTATCTGTTTTAAAATAACCATAATAAATTATTACATGTTAGCATAAACAGACATTTTGAGAAAAATAACCATTTTTCAAAACAAAAAATTTAGTGAGAAAAGTGACAATATTTTATATATTTTTAAATCTCTTGTTTGGTATAATGGAATATGGCCAGATTCCCTATGGGAGAATATCTGCTTCTGCATCAAATCTTTTGAGATATGTTATTTTGAATGAAGTATTTGAAGAGAAATCTAGCCTTACACAGATATACACACTAAAAGAGAGGAATAGGTTAATAGCTTCTTCAGATAATTGCTGATATTCTTCTTTGAAACTATACCAAAACTTGACAAGTGGCAGTTTCTTAAAGATTATTTGTGATGTGGAAACTGAAACAAAATACTGAGAAAAACAAACTCTGTTCTCTCCTGAGAGAATGAGACTGAAAAGGCAAATAACATTTTAGCATTATAATGAGTCCTTTGACCTCACAGACCCCCTAAAAGAAACTCTGGGACTTGCAGGGGTCCCCAGATGACACTTTAGAAACTGCTGTTTTAGCATCAGTTCAGTTCAGTTCAGTTGCTCAGTCATGTCCGACTCTTTGTGACCCCATGAACCGCAGCACACCAGACCTCCCTGTCCATCACCAACTCCCAGAGTTCACCGGGATCCATGTCCATCGAGTTGATGATGCCATCCAACCATCTCATCCTCTGTCGTGCCCTTCTCCTCCTGCCCCCAGTCCCTCCCAGCATCAGGGTCTTTTCCAAAGAGTCAGCTCTTCACATCAGGTGGCCAAAGTATTGGAGTTTCACCTTCAGCATCGTTCCTTCCAATGAACACCTAGGACTGATCTCCTTTAGGATGGACTGGTTGGATTTCCTTGCAGTCCAAGGGACTTTCAAGAGTCTTCTCCAACACCACAGTTCAAAAGCACCAATTCTTTGGCACTCAGCTTTCTTTATAGTCCAACTCTCACATCCATACATGACCACTGGAAAAACCATAACCTTAACTAGACGGACCTTTGTTGGCAAAGTAATGTCTCTGCTTTTTAATATGCTGTCTAGGTTGGTCATGACTTTCCTTCCAAGGAGTAAGCGTCTTTTAATTTCATGGCTGCAGTCACCATCTAAAGTGATTTTGGAGCCCCCCCAAAATAAAGTCAGCCACTGTTTCCACTGTTTCCCCATCTATTTGCCATGAAGTGATGGAACCAGATGCCATGATCTTAGTTTTCTGAATGTTGAGCTTTAAGCCAACTTTTTCACTCTCTTCTTTCACTTTCCTCAAGAGGCTCTTTAGCTCCTCTTCACTTTCTGCCATAAGGGTGGTATCATCTGCATATCTGAGGTTATTGATATTTCTCCTGGCCATCTTGATTCCAGCTTGTGCTTCCTCCAGCCCAGTGTTTCTCATGATGTACTCTGCATATAAGTTAAATAAGCAGGGTGACAATATATAGCCTTGATGTACTCCTTTTCCTATTTGGAACCAGTCTGTTGTTCTATGTCCAGTTCTAACTGTTGCTTCCTGACCTACATACAGGTTTCTCAAGAGGCAGGTCAGGTGGTTTGGCATGCCCATAGCATGTTAATATCTAATTTGGAGAGTTGTATATCCCCTGAAGGGTGTGGAGCAGAGATCCTCAACCTTTGGGCCATGGACTGGTACCTCCTGTCAGACCAGCAGTGGCATTAGATTAGAAATTAAGTGTACAATAAATGCAATGTGTTTGAATTGTCCTGAAACCATCTCCCCTCCCCAATATGTGGAAAAATTGTCTTCTACTAAATCCATCTCTTGTGCCAAAAAGATTGGGGACCACTGGTGTAGAGGACCTTCAGAAAAAAGACAAAGCTCATTCCTGGCAACTTCCCAACTTCCCAGTCAAACATGGGGGAGGAGAAAGACTTCTCAGTGTGAAGGAGACATTGTGCCACCTCCACCTCGTCCATCCCAGTAGGGCAGGTGGATGTGGATGCCTCTTCCAGGAGCAGAAACAAGAGAAGGACAAACCAGCTGTCAGTTCCCACACAGAAGTAGCTGACAACAGAAGCAGTTACTGACATTAGACATTAGTCCTTTTGTGGACTTTTATGAGGCATGCATGAAGGGAAAGAGCTTCCAGTGTGCCCCAAATATATTAGCATTGAGTTCTGAAACTAGGGGAACCTGTATGTCATGCTAAAACAGCCTAGGGAATAAAATTAAGTCCCTTTTAAAAATAGTAAAATTAGGTGATTCTAAGAGAGAGAGCTGGAGGAACCCACCTTTATTGAAAAATGTCTTTTCCCCCTTATTGGAGTCCTACTTCTTATGCTCACTTCAGCAGGTAGTAACTTCAGGTGGTCAACAGAGATGGTACAGACTGTGTAACATCACTCTGATGGAGACACATTTCATTTTCTTCTTTTTGTCTCCTGTTGCCCATCAGTCCTTGTATACCATCGAAAGCTCTTCCATGAGCAGGTTGTGACTGGATGACCAACATCATTGTGAGCTTTCTGTCCTCTGTCCCTTGGTTGGGGATTTAAGATCCTACAAGCTGCTCAGCCAAAAAAGAATGCCAGCTTGGTCTTTAGTTGTTCCATTGTTCAGTCCATCTATTTCATTTTTGTAATGTAGGCTGTATTATAATTAAGTTCCAAGGATTGTTTCTTATCTCTGGCTTTTTTTTTTTTTTTTAAGAACATCTTGTTTTATACTATAGTAATGTAATTTCCTCTAAAATCTCTCTGAGGATTCCATTTAAATTTTTACATTTTTTGTTTTGTCCCCCAAATCACCTCCATTTTCTTCAGAGTTGCTTATTTTGTTTATTTTTCTTCTCTCTTTCTTGATGTTGATTTTTCTTAAATGTCTGTTAATCTTTACTTTTTAGTTCATAAGCATGGATAGGGGACTGAGTTGATCATTTAGAATAACTTGTTTCACCCCTGCTTTCAATGAAAGAGCTCCTGTGATCTCTGTGAGAATGTAAGATATTTGGCTGGCAGGCTTCCCCATAGAGTGTGTGGGCATGGGCAGCCAGGAAGCCAGAAACCTTTTATAAATACCAAAATAACAAGGATTTTTTTCTACAGTAGTAGAATTCAGTGGGTCTCACTCATGGATGGAGCCATCTGTCCTTTTGACTCTCAGTTGAGTAATGTGGAGGTCTGAAGTTATCTGTCTTTTCTTTTCTCTGCTTTCGTTTTCTCCCAAGCCTAATGTCTTCTCCCAGTATCTCCTAATGTCTCCCAAAGACAGATCTCCCCCTTTCTCAATAAAGCAGTCCTTGGGTATTATTCTGGAGGGAAAATTCAGTAATGCCAGCCTCAAGAACCCTGTTTAGTCTACTTGGAATGAGGAAAGAGAAGCACAGAGAAAGGCAGGGCCCACAAACCTGATCACTGCAAGTACTCACCTTTGACTAATTTCCAAGGATTGCCCTGGGACCTTCTCTGCTTTCCTTGCATGTATTGCTGATGGGTTCAGAGTTTCTTGGAGACCTTCCTGAAGGGTAGGTAGTTCTTCCTTCCTTCTGGCTTGGGCTGAATTCTGCCCTTCTCAGCTGAGTACTCAGTATTTATGAACTTTCCATCTTCCAGGATATTTTTTCAAAACTTTCTTTCTGCTGCTGGTTTTCCTTTCCATTATGTTTTTATCAGGTAGGCGCAGGTACAAATGCAGACACAGAAATGGAGAGAGTTCTGTCTTTCATACATGGTCATTTCAGAGAAAGGGATGTTATCCCTATGTGCTCAATTGACCACCTTGAAACAAAAAAGCCATTAGCTCTATTTTCAAAGAGATATAGATATGGTATGATGCAATATTTGTACTAATGCTTAACCCCAAATTCAAATCTCTAAAGGAACTTTCCTCTGTAGATAGCCACAGGTATGTATTCACTCTCCTGAACCACTAGGATTCTGCTGTAGAAGAAATTAACCACCATTACATTACCCTGTGTATGGGCTTCCCACGTGGCACTAGTAGTAAAGAAGCTGCCTACCAACGCAGAAGATGTAAGAGATGTGGGTTCCATCCCTGGATCAGGAAGATCCCCTGGAGGAGGATCTTCCACAGCAGTCCACTCCGGTATCCTTGCCTGGAGAATCCCATGGACAGAGGAGCCTGGCGGGCTACGGTCCATGGGGTCTGCACAGAGTCAGACATAACTGAAGCTCAAGTGACTGTGCTTCTGCTCAGTTGTTCCTGCATGTTGCCTGCCATGTGTAGTACCTGGTAAAGATGATGAAAATTTCCATCAGCAAAGTTTTCAAGGTTTTCTTAAGTAATTAAGTGTGTCTATTCTGTGTGTCAGTTTCTTTGAGAACCTGTATTTACATAGGTGAATGAGGATTATGAAAAAGTAGGTCAGATTGTCATTTTATCTAAAAATAAAAATAAGTTTCAAATCATTCAGAGAGCGGCAAAAACATATTTCCTCTAAGAAAAAGATGTTAACTTCTGCCATGGCCCAGGAGTCACACAAACCTATTGCTTGTTTGCAGATACCACCTCTTGTCTTTTTAATACCTCAGCTCAGAATTTAACTTTGGCAGGAGTTCAACTCTACAGTACAGAGCTGAGTGGCATTGTTTTGATTTCAGATGATGGGGCGCTTCTTCAGTGGTCTGGCACAGTCAGGAGCCTGGTGCTGCTTTGATGAATTTAATCGGATTGACATAGAAGTTTTGTCTGTCATTGCTCAGCAGCTCATTACCATCAGGAATGCCAAAGCTGCAAAGGTAAGGGGCTGGGCATAGATATCATGTTTCTAGTCTGTAGATATCATGTTTCTTAAGTTTGTAGTATTCTTGCCTAGAACATATCATGGACAGAAGAGCCCGGTGGGCTACAGTCCATGGAGTCACAAAAGAGTCAGACGCAACTTAGCAACTAAAGAACAAGAAGAAGTTCATAACGAACTTACATCATGTTGTATTTTAAGAAGGGCAGTGCTAACTTCAGCCTTTCTAGCCCATGTTTCCAATGTCATTGGTGAATGCAGCAGTGGAACTGAGCTGGGTGAATTAATTGCTCATCCAGGCAACACAATAAACAACTGTATGGCAGACACTGTGCTGGGACCTAGTGATATAGAGTTGGTGAGACTCAGTCTGTGCCCTCATGGAACCCTCTTATTCTTTGCTCCCCCAATACACACACATGCATGCTTGTACTCCCTTGTTCTTCTGTCCTCCGCCTCTTATTTTCCTCTTATTTTTCTTCTTCTTGCCTTTGACATTGATTTCTCTGCTCTGTTTCTTTAACTCTGCCTCTTCTGGGCTCTACTGCCTTCCTCACAGCCCCTAGTCTCAGCCTGTTGCTGGTAAAAAAATGAGAGGAGTCCTGGGGGACCCAAAGGGGCCTTGACTCTCCAGAAGTCACTGGACTGGAAAAGCCAAGGAGTGTAGGGACAGATGAAGATATTAGGGTGGCTTCAGTATTTAAAATGTGTTTTAGCCCCTTTGAACATGTTCCTGGAGAAGGATTTTGTACCGGGAAGGTGATGGCAGTGAAGGGTAGGACCAAGCCCCCCACCATTCTGTTGTGTTGACCTTGCAAAATTATGGTCATGAGGGCACCAAAGGGCAGGCGGGTATTCAGCTGGTACAAACCAGAACCTTGCGAGTTGTTTGATTTTTTTAATTATTTTATTTTAGTTATTATTTATTCATTTATTTTATTATGACTGGGCCAAGAAGGAGGAAACACCTGGGGCAAGGCAGGGGCAAGGAGGCAGACAGCAGGAAATACTAAGCCCAGAAGAGAGGGAGAGTGAGTAGGACAAAAGCAGGAGGAAAACATTCCCAACAATAGGATTCAGTAGTTTTTGCTTGAATGCACGTCACACAAGTTTTGTACTCGAGAAATAATTATGGGGAAGAATTTACAAATATATGGCAAAGTGTTAACTTATATCTTCTCTTTCTTTTCAACAGCTCTCTAGATTCATGTTTGAAGGGCGAGAAATAAAGTTGGTTATGACTTGTGCAGCCTTCATCACAATGAATCCTGGATATGCAGGCAGAACTGAGTTGCCAGATAATTTGAAAGCCCTATTTAGACCCTTTGCAATGATGGTTCCAAATTATGCCTTGATTGCAGAGGTGAGCTTCACATTATAAAGCAGCAAAACTTTAAACTTGTTTCTTTTATTTAGTATTTGATTTCTATCATGATAGAAAGTTTCCATTATGAATGTACTCTGGCCAAGGTTATACAGTATTGTTTCCTCTTAAGTATGTAGATATGATTGTTACCACTTAGAATGTTGTGTGTGTGTGTGTGTGTGTAACTGCTGTATCCCCAAAGTCCAGTTTGCCATCTGGAATATTGTAAGCCCTGAAAACTGGAATAAATAAATGAACTTAATTAACCATTTCATTGGAATTTATCAGTTTGTCTCTAGGAATTAAAATGTCTAGATTATCCTAAAAAGACTATATTATTCTCACTTCTCTTGCTGCATTATTTTTTTAATTAGAGTCAAGAGGTGTTGAGTAGAAACAATACCAATCACTAATGATGAAAGACAGTGATTTGTTTCTAGTTTTATCAATACAGTAAAAAAGATAGCCATCATTAATAAGCTAATTATGGTTGTATTTGTTTCTTCTCTATCTATCTAGGAACCTTTCTGTTTAAACCGGGTTTTTTGTTTGTTTGTTTCTTCATACTAGCTAATAACCAGTGTATTTAAATCTTATATGTATTTTTCTTGACACTTTTTACTGAGGTATAATTTACATATAGTAAAGTGCACAGATCATAAGCGTACAACTGAGTGAATCCTTACATATGTATTCACCTGTGTGATCACCAAGACCAAGATGTAGGATATTTTCAAGACTCTGGAAGGCCCTTCATGCTCAATGCTACAGTTCACAAGGGACAGCACCTCTTTTAGAATGGAGTTTCTCAGAAAGCACATATTACTCCCATTGCTAGTAAATTTCTGACAACAGCTAATTTAAAATTTTCCTCTAAATGAAGTAAAAGTAACTGCCTAAGAATAGACCATGCCAAATCCTATCATTAGAAAAATTACAACTTTTAATAGTATTAATATAATGCCTACAGCGTCTCATGAGTCTTGCAGCTCCCCTGTGGGAAAGATGGGGTGCTGAGCAGCTAAGACACACATCCCTATGTAATATCCCACACCACTCTTACAGCAGAAAGTGAAAAAGAACTAAAGAGCCTCTTGATGAACGTGAAAAAAGAGTGAAAAAACTGGCTTAAAACTCAACATTAAAAAAACTAAGATCATAGCATCCGGTCCCATCACTTCATGGCAAATAGATAGGGAAACAGTGGAAACAGTGGCTGACTTTATTTTTTGGGGGCTCCAGAATCACTGCAGATGGTGACTGCAGCCGTGAAATTAAAAGACACTGGCTCCTTGGAAGAAAAGCAATGACAAACCTAGACAGCATATTAAAAAGTAGAGACATTACTTTGTCAACAAAGGTCCTTATAGTCAAAGCTATGGTTTTTCCATAGTCATGTACAGATGTGAGAGTCGGACCATAAAGAAGTCTGAGTGCCAAAGAATTGATGTTTCTGAATTGTGCTGGAGAAGAATCTTGAGACTCCCATGGACAGCAAGGAGATCAAACCAGTCAGTCCTAAAGGAAATAAATCCTGAATGTTCACTGGAAGGACTGATGCTGAAGCTCCAATACTTTGGCCACCTGATGTGAAGGACTGACTCATTGGAAAAGACCCTGATGTTGGGAAAGCTTGAAGGCAGGAGGAGAAGGGGACGACAGAGGACCAGATGGTTGGATGGCATCACCGACTCAATGGGCATGAGTTTGAGCAAGCTCTGGGAGATGGTGAAGGACAGGAAAGCCTGGCATGCTTCAGTCCATGGGGTTGCAAAGAATTGGGCACAACTGAGAGACTGGACACAACAACAACCACTTGGAGAGATCTAATATCTTAACTAGATTTTGAATGCATTGGTATTATGCTACTGTGTTGTTATCAGTATAATATAATCAGGCATTGCATTATATTTTTCCATTCTAGGTAATTCTATATTCTGAAGGGTTTGAATCCAGTAAAATATTAGCAAGAAAAATGACCCAGATGTATAAGCTTTGCAGTGAACAGCTCTCTCAGCAGGATCACTATGACTTTGGCATGAGAGCTGTGAAGTCTGTACTGGTCATGGCCGGGTAAGAAACCTAAGTGGGCAAGAGTTGAGTTCCAAACTGTGTCATGCATTACTCATACATTTCATGAGTAATTCACAGATGGCTCTTAAAGCAACATGTTGTTGTTGTTCAGTGGCTAAGTCATATTCAACTCTTTGCGACCCCATGGACTGCAGCACACCAGTCTTCCCAGTCCTCTGCTGTCTCCTGGAGTTTGCTCAAATTCATGTCCATTGAGTCGCTGATGCTATCTTACCATATCATCCTCTGTTGTCCTCTTCTTTTGCCTCCAGTCTTTCCCAGCAACATGATTAATAAGTGTTAGCTGTCACTGTTATCATTCTTACCTTGACACACCTCCTGCCACAGTGAAAGGGCATGTCTCTTCATCTCACAACAGTTCTTCCCTGTGAGAACCAACATAGCTGCCATTAAGCTTTGGCTAGCATTTTTTTTCACCTGAATGCATCCAGTATAATGGGTTTCAGCATATTAAAGGCTTAACCACCATGAGCCAGGATGTGAAAGTGAAAGTGAAGGTCACTCAGTCATGTCCAACTCTTTGTGACCCCATGGACAGTAGCCTACCAGGCTTCTCTGTCCATGGGATTCTCCAGGCCAGAATACTCGAGTGGGTTGCCATTCCCTTCTCCAGGGGATCTCCCCAACTCAGGGATCGAGCCCAGGTCTCCTGCATTACAGGTAGATTCTTTACTATCCGAGCCAACTGATGAGACTTAAAAGGCATTCACTTTGTTATGCACATACACAATTAAGTCATCCCCATCAAGTGACAAAGCCTAAAGCATTCAGAGAAACTTCAGTTTTATCTTCAGTACAAGCTTATGTCCTGGATCCCCTCCTCTGTCATTACAGTCTGGTCCAATGCTGAGCTTCTTACTAGTTTCTAGTGGCATGCACACATGCTAAGTCGCTTTCAGTCATGTCCAACTCTGTGACCCTACAGACTGTAGCCTGCCAGGGTTAGCCTGCCATGTCCATGGGATTCTCCAGGCAAGAATACTGGAGCGGGTTGCCATTTCTTTCTCCAGTGGATCTTCCCAACCCAGGGATCGAACCCACCTCTCACATCTCCTGCATTGGCAAGCAGATTGTTTACCCCTAGCACCATCTGGAAAGCCAGTAGAGCAAGAGCCTTTTCTCTTAAGGCCTTAGCTTCTCTCTTTATAACCTCTTGACACCCCTACCTCTGGAATCCCCCAACTTGTCCAGAGTCTCTCAGGGAATCTGTCTTTCATCTGCTCCTTCCTATCAGGCAATGACTCTCTGGCTTAGATTCTATTCACATAGGGCCCCTTCTGCCTGCCTCCCATACCCCTGGCTTCTGCACAAATCACCCTGCCTTTCCACCCTCTGTTCATTCCTTCAACCTCTCAGATACAATATTTCTACTCTCTACAGGATTGCCATTGAAGGAAGAAGGATACTGAGAAGTTCAGACATGCTTGTACTCAGAGAACATGACTGCAACCCAGGGGCAAGACAGACAAATGAGCAGTCATGTAGATTAGACTAGTTAGTGTGTGAGGGGAACCATAGTGCTGTGCCCTGGGGTTCCCTGAGGTGGGGGTGGAGGGAACTTTCTAGAAGAGGGAATGATTGAGCTGGGTTTTGAAGGAAAAATGAGAGCCAGCAAAAAACCATTCTGGGATAAGAGAAAAGAAAGTGACAGGGATCTGAACCATCATAATGTATTCAGAGAACTATAAATTCAGGTTGAATAAAGTCTGGATTGATAGGAGGTCCTTGAGAAAATGTTCCTATCATTCTCCTCAAGGCAAAGCAGCCTATGCTTGACTTGTCCATGTGTTGTTTTGGAGATGGATCCTGGGCATGCCAGGGAAAATGGTCTCATCCTTCCAGTAGGAATCGGCAGTGGGGTGCCCTCCACAGCTTTCTGCAAGCAGAATCCCCAGCCCAGAGATTTAGAAAATCATGTTCAACATTATGTATTTACAACGTCATCTGATTTATTCCTTTAAATTTAGGTCTTTAAAAAGAGAGAACCCAGACCTCAGTGAAGATGTGGTGTTGATAAGAGCTTTGCGGGACTCTAACTTGCCAAAATTCCTAACAGATGACGCTATTCTATTCAGGTAAATGTCTAGGTGTTATAGAGAAAGCATAACTACTATGTAGAGGTAAAGGATAGTTTATCTTCAAACATGTCAGTCTCTAGTAAGGTATTATCTTTTCTAGAGATACTTATTGCAATTTTAAAATGCTAGTTTCAAAAAAAGATACTAAAGTTTTAGCATCAATCCAGTCATTTATTTTTTTTCAACTTATTGACCCTCAAGCTGCCTGCTATGCAAATTAGCATTTGGTTACAAATTCCTGACCTAAGAGAAGTTCCAGACTCGAAAGAAGTAGATCGGGGTCTCAACACAAATGCGATTGCTTTTATCTATTTCTACTTTCATTACTGAGTTTTATGTTTATTCAAGATATATATGTATGTGGTTTTAAAAATGAAATGCTGTTTTAAGTTACTCTCAGGGAAGACAATAGTTTCCTGCCCTTTACAACTCCCGCTTCCTAAAGACAATAACTTTTTAATTCATCTATTCATCCTTTCATTTTCCTATTTCTGTCCATATCTTTTGGTACCACATTTGTGTCATTTCATGACTTTTCAGTTTTAGATGTTATTAAGTTACTAACAGAGAGACGAAGATATGGACACACTTCTCTGCCCACCAACCCCTCCTCTCTGGGTAGTCATGTGACAATATAACCAGAGCTAAATATACAGGATTTCCGTAATTTATTTTAGAGATATAAATATTACCCAAAGCTGAGCTGTCTTTCCCTTGTTATTAAAGTACCTTGCTTCTTATTTTTCCTGCATTTATTATTTATCTTAATTTTTGTTTTTTATGCCTTCACCAACTTTTCTATACCTCTATCACTAATTCATTTCAAAATTCTGCCAGAGTATAAATCTCCTAAAAACAAAAACGACCTTCAGTCATCCACATCTGTCATCCTGGGATGTCTATTTATGACCTGACCGGGGATACTCTTTGCCTTTGTCCGGAATATGTGTCTTTGCACTTTTGGCAGAACACAGTGATGAAAATTCCTATATATTAATGATCACTCACTTATGATATTGCTATAAGTGAGATTCTAGGAAGTACATTCCTGAGATCATGGGGTATGGACATTTTCAATTTAGATAGATCCTATCAGTACATCCTCCAAAGGCATTTTATATTTGTAGATACAGATTTATGAAAATATGCATTTCCTTTTATATGTTTTAGAGAAAAATACCAAAATAGTAGCCTATTTTATATACATTATTCTGTTAGTACCACTGAGCATCATTTCTTCCGTTTATTAGTCATTTATATTTATTATTCTTAGAGCATTATTCTATTGTACTCTTTTACTTAGCAATTTGTGAGAAATCATGAACTTTATCTGGTAAAACATTGGAAATATTTCTCTAAGTATATAATTCACTCTAAGTTACGTTTCAAGCCTCTTACCTCACAGAAGTTTGATTTTTCCTTGTGTGTTTTTATTTTTTCACTTTATCAACTTTTTTAAAGTTATAGAATTTTTATCTTTTTGAGATAGACTTTCTTAACATAGTACTATAAATTCACCTCTTATATTTTCTTCTTGTATTTTTCCCTTGCTCTTTTTTATTGAAGTATAATTGATTTACAATATTGTATTAATTTCAGGTGTATAGCATAGTGATTGAATATTTCATAGATTATACTTCATTTGAAGTTATTATAAAATATTGGCTATACTCTGTGTGCTGAAAAATATATTCTTTAGCTTCTTTATTTTATACATAGTAGCTTGTACTTCTTCACCCACTACCCCTATCTTGCCCCTGCCACTTCCTCTCACCACTGGTAACCACTAGTTTGTTCTCTGTATCTGTGAGTCTATTTCTTTTGCTACATTTACTAGGTTGTTTTATTTTTTTAGATTCCACATATAAGTAATAACAGATTATTTGTCTTTCTCTGTCTGACTTATTTCACTAAGCATAATACCCTCCAGGTCCACCCATATTTTTTCAAATGGCAAAATTTCATTTTTTATGGCTGGATAATATTCCAACATACATTCCATACATACAAAATCTCCTTTATCCATCTATCTGTTGGTTGACTCTTTGGTTGCTTCCATACCTTGGTTATTGTAATAATTCTTGATAATGTGACTATAAATATTAGGCTGCATATATCTTTTCAAATTAGTGTTTTCCTTTTCTTCAAATATATATCCAAGAGTGGAATTACTGGATAATATGGTAGTTATATTTTTAGTTTTTAAGGACCCTCCATACTGTCTTCCGTAGCAGCTGCACCAGTTTACATTCCCACCAAAAGTTTACAGGGTTCCCTTTCCTCCATATCCTCACCAACATTTGTTATTTGTGGTCTTTTCATTGATAGCCCTTCTGACAGGTGTGAGGTGGTATCTCATTGTGGCTTAGAGTTTCATTCTCTGAGAATTAGTGATGTTGATCATCTTTTCATGAAGCTGTTGGTCATCTGTATTTCTTTGGAAAAATGTCTGTTCAGGTCTAATGCCCATTTTTTAATTGGGTTTGTTTGTTTTTGATATTGAGTTGTATGAGCTATTTATTTATATATTTTGAGTATTAACCCCTCATAATTTGCAAATATTCTCTCATTCAGTAAGTTATCCTTTCATTTTGTCAGTGGTTTCCTTTGCTGTGAAAAACTTTTAAATTTAAGTAGGTCCCATTTGTTTAATTTTGCTTTAGTTTCCTTTGCATTGGGAGACCAATTCCAAAAAAATGTTGCTACAATTTGTGTCAAAGAGTATTCTGCCTATGTTTTCTTCTCAGATTTTAATGGTTTCTAGTCTCACATTTATGTCTTTAATCCATTTTTAGTTTACTTTTATATGATGTGAGAAAATGTTCTAATTTTATTGTTTTACATGCAACTGCCCAGTTTTCCCTGCAACTGCCCAGTTTTCCCTGCACCGCTTATTGAAGAGACTATCTTTTCTCCCTTATATATTCTTGCCTCCTTTGTCTTAGATTAACTGACCATAAGTGCATGGGTTTATTTTTGAGTTCTCTATTCTGTTTCACTGATTTATGAGTTTGTTTTTGGGCCAGTACCATACTGTTTTGATTACTATCATTTTTTAGCATAGTTGGAAGTCAAGGAGGGTGATAAGTCCAGCTTTTTTCTTCTTTATCAAGATTATTTTTGGCTATTTGGAGTCTTTTAGATTTCCATACAAATTTTAAAACTACTTGTTCTATTTCTGTGAAAAATTGCCATTAGTGTTCTGAGAGAGATTGCACTGAATCTATAGGGTAGATGATCATTTTGACAATATTGATTCTTCCAGTTCATGAACACAGTGTATCTTTCCATCTGTTTGTGTCTTCTTCAGTTTCTTTCCTCTGTTTCTTAGAGTTTTCTGAGTATAGGTCTTTTACCTTTGTAGGCAAGTTTGTCCCTAGATATTTTATGCTTTTTCATGTGACTGTAAATGAGACTGTTTTCATAATTCTATTTCTATAGAATTTCTATAGAATCCATATTCTATTTCTGATAGGTTGTTGTTAGTGTATAGAAATGCAACATGTTTCTGTATGTTAATTTTGTATCCTGCAACCTTACCAAATTCGTTGATGAGTTCTAGTAGATTTTTTTGTGATGTCTTTAGGATTTTCTATGTATAATATGATGTCATCTGCAAAAAGTGACAGTTTTACTTCTTCCTTTCTAATCTGGATTCTCTTTATTTCTTTTTCATATCTGATTGCTGTGACAAGGATGTCCAATACTATGTAGAATAAAAGTGACAGGAGTGGGCATACTTATCTTGGTCTGATTTTAAAGGGAAAGTTTTCAGCTTTTTGTCACTGGGTATAATGTTAGCTTTGGGTTTGTCATAAGTGGCATTCATTATGCTGAATTCTATTCCTTCTATGTAACATTTCTTGAGAGTTTCTATCATGAATGGATTTTGTATTTTGTTAATTTCTTTTTCTGTGACTGTTGAGATGATCATGTGATTTTTATTTTTCCTTTTGTGAATGTGGTGTATCATATTGATTGAATTGCAAATATTGAACCATTCTTGCACCCCTGGAATAAATTCAACTTGATCTTTGGTGTATCATTGTTGAGAATTTTTGCACGTATAGTATCAGAGATATTGACCTGTAATTTTCTCTTTGGCTAGAGCCAGAGTCAGATGTGAGCCATGGCTTGTCCTGTTCTCAGTGGTCAACGCTGCCCTCTTGGAGCAGGGGCAGGTCCCAAGATACTGGAGCAGAAGCCCTGAGGGTTGGGTCTGAGCTGGTTCTCTTCCAAGTGTGTGATCTACCTCTCCCAGCATCGGTACCTTTACTCTAGAGGAGCAGTGATGGAGAAAGAGGGGCCAGACTGGGTACCAAGTGCAGGCTTGGGCAAGCACTGGGGTAGTCCCAGCACATCAGAGCTCCAGAACACTCCCAACCCACTGCCTCCAAGAGCTCCAGTAATAGCCATCCTCGCCCTACTCAGATTCAGTGCTGGATCCAAGCCTGCTCCTTCCCCCTAACTGTGCACTCTCCTTAGAAGTAGCACTTTTCACCCTACTGGGAAGCTGTGCTAGAGCAGGCAGTTCTGTGGCAGGTGCTCATTGTGAGTTGGGGCACATAGTCGAGGATGAGGATTGTGGGAGACAGCCAGAGCCTCAGGCAGTTTCATTCTGTTTCCTCTCTCTTGTTCTTGGAATAAACAACCACTCCTCACAAGTGGGATATAGATTTCTTACAGCTCTGCTGTTAGTTTCACTGGCTTTCAAATCAGCTAAGAGGCTTGTCTTCCCAGTATCTGCTCCTAGGATGGCGGTGCCCAATGTGGTTCAAACGCCTCACTCTCCAGGGAGGATCTCCAAGCCCATGTAAGCCCCCTCCTCTTCTGTGTCCCCTCCAACAGGCACAGATACCAACCTGATTGATTCTTTCTCTTCCCTTCCTACCCAACTCTTTGTGAATCTTTCTTTATAATCGAGTCTTTTTGCAAGTCTCCAGTTTGTTTTCATGAGAGTTGCTTCACATGTAGATGTTTTTTTGATGTATTCGTAGAAGGAAGTGAGCTCAACATCCTACTCCATCATCTTGATCTCCCCCATCTTGTACTTTTCTTGTCATTTTATATTAAATTCTTTACTGCTTCTCAAATGTTTTTGTGTGTGTAAGAGTTTCACTTCTTTTTCACCCGTACAGCCATTTGGTTTCCCATAGAAATAGTCCATTTTTTCCTTTACTTCCTTTTTCACATAGTACTAGTTTTCTATTTCCATCTTTTTTTTCTAAATATTTTTATACCATTATAAGCACACATAAGTGCTTTTTGGGAAAAGTTGAGCTATAAATATAATTTTTAAAACAAACTGAAAAAATCATTGCCTGTATGTTTGATACTATGCCATGTACTGTGTATAACACAAAAATGTAAGAAATATTCTCTATCTCAAAAAGCTCCCAATATGCTTAAGAACATTGGTCCACTGTACAAGGAACAAGAAAAATCATACACAAATCAGAGAAATGATAGATTCTGGTACCACACATAAGATAATATAGCACTGTGTGTTTAGAAGAAAAGATAATGAGAAAAATAAGAACCTTGGTAATGTTTAAAAAATTAATTGTAACATGGGTGGATATCAATGGCCAGTGATTCCTAATTTATTTTATCTTATTATTTTTCCAGTGGAATCATATCTGACCTTTTTCCTGGAGTCCAAATTCCAGAACATGATTATGGTATATTGCAGTCAACAATTATAGATGTCATGAAGAAAAAGAATCTTCAGCCTGAAGCATGTATGGTTAAAAAAGTGATACAGTTCTATGAAACGATGCTAGTAAGGCATGGTGTGATGTTAGTTGGGCCAACAGGAGGTGGCAAGACCACAGTTTACCAAGTACTAGCAGAAACTTTAGGGAATTTGCAAAAACTTGGTGTAGACAATCCCTTTTACCAACCAGTTAAAACATATGTTCTTAATCCTAAATCAATTACAATGGGTGAATTGTATGGTGAAGTTAATAACATAACCTTGGAATGGAAAGATGGTTTAATGGCACTAAGTGTCCGAGCGGCTGTGAATGATACTTCAGAAGACCATAAATGGATCATCAGTGATGGGCCAGTAGATGCTCTTTGGATTGAAAATATGAATACGGTGCTGGATGATAACAAGATGCTTTGCTTGGCTAACAGTGAGAGGATTAAACTCACACCTCAAATCCACATGCTTTTTGAGGTAAATATATATTCCTTACTGTGGAGTGAAATCATTTGTTAGATTGGCATAACATCATTAATTTTTTTTTCTCTTAGTGATGTATCTTTGATTATCTGTAAGACCTACCATGGTGTTTCATTTATACACTAAATATTTATCAAATTTTCCTTTTATAATAGATTTTCCATTCTGACAACCAGAGTCTCTCAAATGTTCCTATCTCTCTATAAATGGGAAATAAAATAAATTCTGTGTTCACCAGTACTTGTTTCTTTCCCTTTAAAGGTAGTTATATATATTAGTGTCTTTACATGATTTGAAATGCTTTCCAAGTTAAAAATAATTGTTCCACTTAAGAAGAATAAGTCATCCCTCTGTGGTATGACTATTTGGTAATGGGATTGGAAAAGGAATGCCAGTCAAATACACTTTACAAAATATTAAAGAAGATACCACCCCTGCTGTGTTCATTCACCAAACATTAATTGAATACCTACTGTGTCCTAGGTACTAGGCTATGCATTGGATATAAGAATGAAAAAGGTAAGAAGGAAAAAGAAGGGAATAACTATGTACACCTTCCCATAAGAATTTGACAGCATCCTTCATTTCAGTCGTTTTCCAACTCTGTGCCACCTCATGGACTGTAGCCCACCAGGCTTCTCTGTCCATGGGATTCTCCAGGCAAGAATACTGATACTGGAGTGGGTTGCCATCTCCTTCTCCAGTATCCTTCTATACTTACATATATTTATGTATATTTCTCCTCATGCCTCATTTAACTTTCCTTCTCCATTTTAAATCACTTATAGCTCGCCCACTCTCTTGCATGCAAAACCTAACAGTGTGTTACCTTAAACTTTAAATGCATGATTTATTAGCATTGAACTGGAAGGGACAAGGAAGTATCATGTTAGCCATTTCTTGTTCAACTTTTTAAAATTTTAGGTGCAAGATCTAAAGGTTGCCTCTCCTGCAACAGTCAGTAGATGTGGAATGGTATTTGTGGATCCTGAAGAGCTGAAGTGGATGCCTTATGTTAAAACCTGGATGCAGAGTGTTTCTAAAAAAGTAAGTGCAACTGGACACTCCCCACCCTTTCCATCTGTCAGGGCTCACCCTTCTCTCAAGAGCCCAGATAGCAACTGATTAAGACCTCACTGTGCTTGATAAAGGGAATCCCAGTGTTGGTATCTGGCCCTCTCCCTTGAATTCTTGGGATTCTCCAAGGAGGTTGTATACTCCCCATAGCTGTCTTCATTATTTATGACCTCAGCCCACCAGCCCACCTAGTCAGTCTGGTTTCTGCCTACCCTGCCTTGTTCCTCTTCTACCCTCAACTGGGTTCTCTCAAATACAAACAGAAACACTTCCTTTAGTTTCCCCAAACACAGGTAGAACAAGGAAGGGCATTTAAAATAAAAAAAAAAAGACTCTGCAGAAGGCTTGAGTTAATGAGGGGGAAGCACAAGAAAGGAAAAGAATACTTAAATCCAGGCCAGGTCTTTGTTTTTAGATTTTAGAAACCCTAATGCCGCTGAGGGGCTTCCCTCGTGGCTCAGTGGTAAAGAATCCACCTGCCAATGCAGGATATACAAGAGACTCTGGTTTGATCCCTGAGTCAAGAAGATTCCATCTAGAAGGAAATGACAACCCCCTCCAGTATTCTTGCCTGGGAAATCCCATGAACAGAGGAGCCTGGCAGGCTACAGTCCATGGGGGAACAAAAGAGTCGGACAGGACTTAGCAACTACACAACAACAATGCCTCTGAGAGCCAGAAGGAAGAAAAAACCAGTTTGGTTTCCCATTCAGCCTTGTTGTTACTGTTGTTCAGTCGCTAAGCCATGTCCGACTCTTTGCGACCCCATGAACTGCAACACGCCAGCCTTCCTGTCCATTGTCTCCCAGAGTTTGCTCAAACTAATGTCCATTGAGTCTGTGATGCCATCCAACCATCTCATCCTCTGTCGCCCTCTTCTCCTCTTGCCCTCATCTTTCCCAGCATCAGGGTCTTATCCAATCAGTCAGCTCTTCACATCAGGTGGCCAAATTATTGGAGCTTCAGCTTCGGCACCAGTCCTTCCAGTGAATATTCAGGGTTGATTTCCTTTAGGATTCACTGGTTTGATCTCACTATCCAAGAGACGCTCAAGAGCCTTCCAGCACCACAGTTCAAAAGCATCAATTCTTTGATGCTCAGTTCTCTTTATGGCCCAATCTCACATCCATACACGACTGCTGAAAAAACCATAGCTTTGACTTGATCTTAGGCCCCTTATCTAAGACGCATTCTAACCTTAGAGGTAGGATTCCATCCAAAGTGAAGAAAAACTTTTATATTATTATTCAGAACAATGCAGTTCCATATTATCTTCTATATCCTCTCCATTCTAAAATAAGATTTCTCTTTACCTTAACTTAACAAGGGCTTCCCAGGTGGCTCAGTGGTAAAGAATCTGCCTGCCAATGCAGGAGATGCAAGAGACTCCAGTTTGATCCCTGGGTTGAGAAGATCCCATGGAGAAGGAAATGACAGCCCACTCCACTTAACTTAATAAGCAATCTTTTTAAATGTTTTTCACCATCTCATCTCAATTGCCATTCTGAGAAAGCCATCTTTCTGCCTCTCCCCTCCAAAGATGAGTCAGAGAATGATTGTTTTCCTCACTCTTAGGCATCAACATTTTAAGAATATTGTGACCTACCCTCAGGGCACCTTACTTTTTCCCCTGTAATCAGCTTCTTTAAAAACACCTTTATTGAGGTACAATTGACATTTTTTGTTGAAGTATAGATGCTTTACAAAGTTTCTGCTATATAGCAAAGTGAATTAGCCACTCATATACATATATCCCTTCTCACTTGAATTTCCTTTCCATTTAGCTCACTATAGAGCACTGAGTAGAGTTCCATGTGCTATACAGTCTATTCTCATTAGTTATCTATTTTATACATACTGATGTATACATGTCAATCCCAGTCTCCCAATCCATCCTATACCCTCTCCCAACCTTAGAATCCGTATGTTTGTTCTATATGTTTGTGTCTCTATTTCTGCTTTGCAAATAAGTTCATCTATACCATTTTAGAGTACCTTAATTTTTTTGAAATTTTTAATGAAGTATAGTTGATTCACAATATTGTGATTTACAAAATTTGTTTCAGGTGTACAGCAAATGAACAGAAAACCTTGTTAAAGAAAGTAATTCTCAGAATTGAGACCATCATGTCCTGCCATAGGATGTTAAACCTTTCTGAATTTACTTTTTAAATAGATTTTATTATTCAGAACAGTTTTAGGTTTATAGAAAAATTTAACAGAAAGTACAGAGAGTTAGCATATGCTTTCTCTCCTCCAAACATAGTTCCCACTTTTATTAGCATTTTTCTTTGGTGTAGGTGGGCTTCCCTGGTGGCTCAGATGGAAAAGAATCTGCCAGCAGACACCGGTTTGATCCCTGAGTCAGGAAGATCCCCTGGAGAAGGGAATGCCTACCTACTCCAGTATTTTTGCCTGGAGGATTCCATGGACAGAGGAGCCTGGTGGACTATAGTCCATAGGGTTGCAAAGAGTCAGACAAGACTGAATGACTAAGCACATTTATGTGGGTACATTTGTTAAAATTGATGAACCAATATGGATACATTCTTATGAACTAAAGTCCATGGCTTACATTATGATTCACCCTGTATTGTGCAGTTTTATGAATTTTGATAAATGAATATATCATGTATCATGCAGAATAGTTTCACTGCCCAAGAAATCTGTGCTCTCCCTGTTTGTCCATCCACACCCTCTCCCAACCCCTGACATTACTGATTCCCCTGTCTCCATAGTTTAGCCTTTTCCAGAACATCATATAGTTGGAATTATATGGTCTGCAGCTTTTCCAGATTAACTTCTTTCACTTAGTAATATATATTTACAGTTCCTCCATGTCTTTCTGTGGCTTGATAGCTCATTTTTTAGTACTGAATAGTATTCAGTGTTATTGTATGCTGAAGTTTATCACTTACCAAGTTTATCCACTCACCTACTGAAAGACATCTCAAAGTTTCCAAGTTTTGGCAATTACTAATAAAGCTCACATAAACATTCGTATATGTTTTTGTGTAGACATAAGATTTCAGCTCATGTGGATAAATACCTAGGACTGTGATTTCTCAATCATTTGGTGAAACTGTGAAGAAACTGCCGATCTGTCTTCCAAAGTGGCTGTACCATTATGCATTCCAAAGAACTTCTTTGTTACTCCACATCCTCACCAGCATGTAGTGGTGCAGTGTTTTAGATATTAGCCATTCTAATATGAAGGTAATGGCAATCCACTCCAGTATTCTTGCCTGGACAATCCCATGGACAGAGGAGCCTGGTGGGGTACAGTCCTTGGGGTCACAAAGAGCCAGACACAACTGAGCAACTAACACAACTCATATGTATTTGTAGCTCATTTTGCTTTCAGTGAGTAGTTTTCTTATATAAGATGTTGAGTGTTTTTTCATATGTTTATTTGCCACCTATATATCTTCTTTGATGAGGTGTCCACATCTTTTGCCCATTATTTTTGGGTTGTATGTTTCCTTGTTACTGAGTTTTGGAAGTTCTTTATATATTTTGGATACAGGTTCTTTATATGTATTTTGCAAGTATTTTCTCCAAGTCTGCCTTTCTTTTCATTTTTTTCAAATAATACCTTTCACAGCACACACATTTTTTATTTCAATGGTCTAACTTGTCTTGCATGGTTTGTGCTTTTGGTGTTGTATCTTAAAACTTATTTCCAAATTGAAAATCACCTAAATAAATATTTTCCTCTGTTACCTTCTATGAGTTGATGGTTATGCATTTTACGTGTAGGTTTATGATCCATTTGGAGTTACTTTTTCTGAAAGCCATAGTATCAATGTCTGGATTCTCTCTCTCTGTCTCTCTTCGGCATGCAGATGCTGAATTCCAGCACCGTTGTTGAAAACACCATCCCTTCTCCACTGGATTGCTTTTGTTCCTTTGTGAAAGATCAGGTTGCTGTATTTGTATGAGCCTTTTTATGGGCTCTAACACCATTAACCTATTTGTCTAATTTTTTTGCCAACATCACACTGTCAGTTACTGTAGCTTTACAGTAAGTCTTGTCAGGTAGTGTCAGTTCTACTTTGTTCTACAATATTGTGTTCACTATTCTGGGCCTTTTCCCTCTCCTTATAAATGTTGCTCTCCCCAAAGTAAATTACTGGGATTTTGATTCAGATTGCATCAGCTCTATAGATCAAGTTGGTAATAACTAACATCTTCACAATATTGAGTCTTTATATCCATGCACAGTCTCTCCATTTACTTAGATGTTCTTTGTTTTCTTTCATCAGAATTGTGTTGTTTTCCTCACATTTCCTCTTGGAAATATTTTGTTTAAAATATGCCTATCTTATATTTTTTATACTAATTAAATGATTTTGTATTTTCAGTTTCAAATTCTAATTATTCATTGTTGATACATAAAAAAGCAATTGATTTTTGTATATTTACCTTGTATCCTACAACTTTACTATCAGATCAGATCAGTCGCTCAGTCGTGTCCGACTCTTTGCAACCCCATGAATCGCAGCACGCCAGGCCTCCCTGTCCATCACCAACTCCCGGAGTTCACTCAGACTCATGTCCATCGAGTCAGTGATGCCATCCAGCCATCTCATCCTCTGTCGTCCCCTTCTCCTCCTGCCCCCAATCCCTCCCAGCATCAGAGTCTTTTCCAATGAGTCAACTCTTCGCATGAGGTGGCCAAAGTACTGGAGTTTCAGCTTTAGTATCATTCCTTCCAAAGAAATCCCAGGGCTGATCTCCTTTAGAATGGACTGGCTGGATCTCCTTGCAGTTCAAGGGACTCTCAAGAGTCTTCTCCAACACCACAGTTCAAAAGCATCAATTCTTCGGCACTCAGCCTTCTTCACAGTCCAACTCTCATAACTACTTACTAGTTTCAGGAGTTTTGTTTCAATTCTTTGGGATTTTTTTGTATGGATAATTGTAAAGACAACTTTTTTTCTTTCTTCTCAATCTGTATACTTTTTTCCCCTTTTATTGTCCTATCATGTTAGCTAAGACTTTCAGTACTATGTTAATAAAAGTGGTGAGGGGACAACATTCTTTTTTAAATCTTTGGTCCTTTACCTTGAATAAATATTTAAAATGCTTCTTTTTATACTTTTTTCATTGTTCTTAATTATGGAAGATAATCATCAGTATAGAAGACTATGAAATACTTGTTGCCAGTTTAACAAATGATCATAAAATAAATACCTGTGTGTGTGTGTGCGTGTGCGCATGTGTGCGTGTGCGCGTGTGCGTGCACTCAGTAGCTTCAGTTGTCTCTGATTCTTTGTAACCCTATGGACTATAGCCTGCCAAGCTCCTCTGTCCATGGGATTCTCCAAGTAAGAATACTGGAGCTGGTTGCCATGCCCTCCTCCAGGGGATCTTCTGGACCCAAAATACCTATATACCAACTACCAGATCAAGATCACTTATCAGTGACCCAGAATCTTCCCATAGAATGTCTTTTTTTTTAATGTAACTTGTTTCATATCATGTGATGCTTACATCCTATAGTCTAAAAGTCACAGGATATAATGTAGTATACAAGTTTGAACCAACTACTTTTACACTTAATTATGTATTTTATCTGGTCTTGCTAAAATATCATTTGTTTGATTTTCAGCTAAGTGAAGAAACTCAAGAATATATATTGAATCTTTTCCAGCGTTATGTTGATGATGGTTTAAATTTTATCAATAAAAAATGCCACCAAGCAATTCCACAAGTGGACATCAGCAAAGTTACTACACTCTGTTGCTTATTGGAGTCTTTAATACTTGAGAAAGATGGAGCTAATTTGACAATGGTAGGAAGAGTTTTCTTACTGCTGTAAAGCTAGGAAAATGTGATTATCATATAGATTCTTTGCAAATAAACAATTCCAAACTTTATGTCATACAGTTATTTGATTTTCAAGTTAATTTTTTAGGGGACTAATGAATGTGAATAGATTTGTAGAATCTCAAATTGGAAGGAATTTTACACTATAGTTTACTCCTCTACTCAATGTTTAAATTTCCTTAGAGTCTGTAACATATTCCCAGTGTGTGTCTACTTAAATAACTTCCTACAAGCATAGACATAGTTATAATAGTTGAAAGACACCCTTGAGCTTTTGTTTTCCATGCTTCTCGCCATTCATTTTCTCATCAGGGTATTAAATGTATGCCACTATAAAACATCACTTGGTGCACTATTGAATGAAATATAAGAAACATGCACTGTGCCCTTTTAAAAATACATGTATGGCAAAACCAATACAATATTGTAAAGTATTTAACCTCCAATTAAAATAAATAAATTTATATTAAAAAAATAAAATAAAAATACATAAGCCTAAGCAAGAGAAAACAGTCTTTAGACTTTGCAAATTAGGATTCTTTTATGCTAACACTAAATATTAAAAGTTTTTCTCTTTGTTCTTTCAGGAGCAAACAAAATTGAACACTGTTCTGTGTCAGACTTTTGTATTCTGTTACTTATGGTCTTTAGGTGGAAATCTAACTGAAAATCACTGGGATTCTTTTGATACATTTATTAGAACACAATTTGATGATAATCCTGATGCCAGGGTAAGAGCCAAATAAATTTAATTTTAACATAACTCTGAATCATTAAAATTAAATTTCAAGACTAAAACTTTCAAAGCTTTAGTTCTAGTATAAATATAAATTCTTCATTTGAAAGGTTTTTTAATTATTCACTTTCTTAAACTAGCAATAGATAATTTATTGTATTAAAATTTTTTAAGAATTCTTTCCAGGCCATATGAAGAATGTAAGGTGTAAAAGTGAATAAAAACTCCCTACTATTAAGAAAAATATTGAATTATAGCTAGTAAATTTATGTTTTCACAGTGCTATGGTTTAGCAGTTGTGAAATTACTTTGTGTGTGTTCTAAAACTGAGCAAATGAATCAGTATATTGAAGGTAATGGCAACCGGGCTTCTCACTGTTAAGAGAAGGTATATTACAAATATAGAGGAGAAAGATTAGAATGTATTTTGTGTTATTGGATTGGAATTAGAGGTTTTGGGACTCATGGAATAGATAGATAGATAGATCATATGTATATGGTGTATATATCCATACATACATAAATTTCCTAGTTCTGTGTGCTGAGAGGAACTAGAAGCAATGGCACATCAGTAGCAATGAGCATACTTAGTTGCTGATTTCTGAATACTCTTCTCCATGAAAGGGAACCAAAGCACCTTAGTGAAATGACTGATTCCAGGGGGTTGAGGAAAGTTCAAAATAGGCTCAGAATATCTTATGTCGGATAGTGAATACGTGCTTGAAGAACAATGGCACCTGTCAAACGAGCACAGGAGCCAATTTAAGTGATTCCCATTGGACAAATCTAGGCATATTTGAGCATCAAGATAATGATGGTGTGGATCACAAGCTATTGAATGAAATAAAAGTCTGTGAGTTGATGCACATAAAAATACATGTGAATAAATAAACTAGGGAGAAAGAGCTCTTCCTTACAGGAGAATACCAGCTAATCTATGTAGGAGAAATGATGGGATTAGAAAGTTATTACTTTGAAACCATTGTAGTAATAATTGATTCAGGCAGGAATCACCAATGGTTGCAAAAACTAGTAGGTGAAGGTTTCTTATTTACATAGTTTCAAAACATCTTCTACAAATTACTTATTAGTTGTAAAGAGAAAAATAGTGTCGTCATACTGAAAAACCTTGTAGACACCATATTAACTAGGTGACCGATTTATCATCAATATTAGCACAAACCTGTGCCTTCTGATGTGGTACATGGAGAAGTATACAGCCTTGCTTCCAAGCTATTCCTTCCAAAATGCATAACCTTACTCTGACTACAACAAAGCTAGTGGAGGTGATGGAATTCCAGTTGAGCTATTTCAAATCCTGAAAGATGATGCTGTGAAAGTGCTGCACTCAATATGTCAGCAAATTTGGAAAACTCAGCAGTGGCCACAGGACTGGAAAAGGTCAGTTTTCATTCCAATCTCAAAGAAAGGCAATGCCAAAAAATGCTCAAACTACCGCACAATTGCACTCATCTCACACGCTAGTAAAGTAATGCTCAAATTCTCCAAGCCAGGCTTCAACAATACGTGAACCGTGAACTTCCAGATGTTCAAGCTGGTTTTAGAAAAGGCAGAGGAACCAGAGATCAAATTGCCAACATCTGCTGGATCATTGAAAAAGCAAGAGAGTTCTTATTTCTGCTTTTATGACTATGCCAAAGGCTTTGATTGTGTGGATCACAATAAACTGTGGAAAATTCTGAAAGAAATGGAGATACCAGACCACCTGACCTGTCTCTTGAGAAACCTGTATGCAGGTCAGGAAGCAACAGTTAGAACTGGACATGTAACAACAGACTGGTTCCAAATAGGAAAAGGAGTACGTCAAGGCTGGATATTATCATCCACCCTGCTTATTTAACTTCTATGCAGAGTACATCATGAGAAACACTGGGATGGAAGAAGCACAAGCTGGAATCAAGATTTCTGGGAGAAATATCAATCACCTCAGATATGCAGATGATACCACCCTTATGGCAGAAAGTGAAGAAGAACTAAAGAGCCTCTTGATGAAAGTGAAAGAGGAGAGTGAAAAAGTTGGCTTAAAGCTCAACATTCAGAAAACTAAGATCACAGCATCCGGTCCCAGCACTTCATGGCAAATAGATGGGGAAACAGTGAAAACAGTGAGAGACATTATGTTTTGGGGCTCCAAAATCACTGCAGATGGTGACTGCAGCCATGAAATTAAAAGACGCTTATTCCTTGAAAGGAAACTTATGACCAACCTAGATAGCATATTAAAAAGCAGAGACATTACTTGGCCAACAAAGGTCCACCTAGTCAAGGCCAGGGTTTTTCCAGTAGTCATGTATGGATGTGAGAGTTGGACTATAAAGAAAGCTGAACGCCGAAGAATTGATGCTTTTGAAGTGTGGTGTTAGAGAAGACTCTTGCGAGTCCCTTGGACTACAAGGAGATCCAACCAGTCCATCCTAAAGGAGATCAGTACTGGGTGTTCATTGGAAGGTCTAATGTTGAAGCTGAAACTCCGATACTTTGGCCACCTGATGCAAAGAGCTGACTCATTGGAAAAGACCCTGATGCTGGGAAAGATTGAGGGCAGGAGGAGAAGGGGACGACAGAGGATGAGATGGTTGGATAGCATCACTGATTCAATGGACATGAGTTTGGGTAGGCTCCGGGAGTTGGTATTGGACAGGGAGGCCTGGAGTGCTGCGGTTCATGGGGTTGCAAAGAGTCAGACATGACTGAGCAACTGAACTGAACTGAACTGAACTCTGACTATGGATACACCAAGACTACTCAAACTGATGAACATTCCGTAAAATAAACTGGCCCATATTCTTCAACAGTGTCTGTCATGAAAGAAAACTGAGGAACTTTTTCAGTTAAAGAGACTAAAGAGATATAATCAAATGCAATGCAATATCCTGGATTGGATCCTAGACTGAAAAAAATATGGCTATAAATGACATTGTTAAGACTGTACTTGAATATAGAATGTAAATTGGATAATAGTATTGTATTAATATTCAATTTTCTGATTTCAATCATTTTAGTGTGGTTGTAAAATATCCCTGTTTTTTAGGAAATGCTCACATACTTAGGGTAGTATAGAATAGTGTATATAACTGACATCTTAGAGTAAGATAAACACTAAATCAAGAGGCAAAATGTGAACAGTCAGTTAATCTATATAAGGAATATATGGGAATTCTTTGTACTATTCTTTTAACTTTTCTGTAAGTTTTGAATTATATCAAAATAAAAAGTTACCAAAAGAAAAATCCCTAAGATAAGAAACTAAGGCCTATGGATTAGAACCTTCTAGTGGATATGAAACCCTGCTGGATCTTCAAGATCATTGTATCATAATTGGACAAGATGAACCAGGTTGAGGACAACTGAGAATCTGAGACAGAGAGACAGATCCCTCTGGATGAGGGGAAATGATCTGGGTTCATCAAAGGTCTGTGGGAGATGGCCCTCGGCAAATATTCAGTTCAACAAATATCTGTCAAAAATCTCTTACATGGTAGACACTATTCTGGATATGGGAGCTAAATCAAGTAACCAAAGTCCCTAGCTTCATAGACCTTACATTACAGTCAGGGGAGTCAGCCACAGACATATATACATCATTGACAATTCAGTGCCATGGAGATGAATAAAGCAGAGTAAGGATGACAGTACTGAGGGCAGGGGGAAACTTTTGTATATTAATATTAGTCAGGAAAGCTTTGCTAATTAGGTCATGTACAGAGTTCTGAAGAAAGTCAAAGTTCTAATGGTTCCGTAGGGGAAAGCATTCCAGTCAAAAGAAAAAGCAAATATGAATGCCTTTACTCAATGAATGATTGCTTGACAGTTTTGAAAAACAGCAGACTTGCGAGGTCAGAGTGGAAAAATCAAGTGGGAGTGTAGTATAAAATGAGGTCATGGAAGTAAGCAGTGGGACAAAAAATATAGCTTTATGGGCCATTGTTAGGACCTTGATTTCACAGTGGGTGTGATGAGAAGCTATTGAAGCATTATGACCTAAGATGTTTAGAAGGACAGTGCCAGCCCCTGTCCTGGCAGTGGTAATGCTACTTGGATAACAGGAGGGAGTCCAGATGAAAAGGTGGATTCCTCCTTCTGTCTGCAAGCCCCAAATGAATGGGCTGTTGGTTTTTTGTTTCTTGCCTCAATAAATGGTCTGACAGCCACATGGTAGTAGCCAGAGCTCAATGACTGTTATAGATTCTTCCTTCTTTACTCATCTGAGTTAAAGTGAGTGAATTTTTTCTTCTAATAAATTTTTTTCAAATATGGCTTCTTCTCTTCATCCTTGCATGCATGCATAGTAAGTCACTTTAAGTCGTGTCCAACTCTGTGTGACCCCATGAACCTGTAGCCCACCAGCCTCCTCTGTCCTTGAGATTCTCCATGCAAGAATACTGGAATGAGTTGCCATGTCCTCCTCCTCTTCATCCTTATTGCCTCTCAATAACTCAGATTCTTTTCATTTCTTTTCTGGGTTGTTAAAATACAAATTCATTATTCCCTTGCTTTTGGTCCTATCATTTCTGATTAAGCTATACACCATTATTTTTTAAAATTACAGTTTGCAATGCATTAATTGACATGAAATCAGTTGAAAGAGTCACAACCCAGTTTTTAGAAATGAAATAGAAATTAAGGAAACAATTCCATTCACCATTGCAATGAAACGAATAAAATAGTTAGGAATAAATCTACCTAAAGAAACAAAAGACCTATAGAAAACTGTAAAACACTGATGAAGGAAATCAAAGATGACACAAATAGATGGATAATAATATACCATGTTCATGGATTGGAAGAATTAATATAGTGAAAATGAGTATATTACCCAAAGCAATCTATAGATTCAGTGCAATCCCTATCAAGCTACCAACGGTATTTTTCAGTGAATTAGAACAAATAATTTCACATTTTGTATGGAATTACAAAAAACCTCGAATAGCAAAAGCAATCTTGAGAAAGAAGAATGGAACTGGAGGAATCAACCTGCCTGACTTCAGGCTACACTACATAGCAACAGTCATCAAGACAGTATGGTACTGGCACAAAGACAGAAACATAGATCAATGGAACAAAACAGAAAGCCCAGAGATAAATCCACGCACTTATGGACACCTTATCTTTGACAAAGGAGGCAAGAATATACAATGGAAAAAAGACAATCCCTTTAACAAGTGGTGCTGGGAAAACTGGTCAACCACTTGTAACAAATGAAACTAGAACACTTTCTAACACCATGCACAAAAATAAACTCAAAATGGATTGAAGATCTAAATGTAAGACCAGAAACCATAAAACTCCTAGGGAAAACATAGGCAAAACACTCTGACATAAATCACAGCAGGATCCTCTATGACCCACCTCCCACAGTAATGGAAATAAAAGCAAAAATAAATAAATGGGACCTAATTAACTTAAAAGCTTTTGCACAATGAAGGAAATTATAAGCAAGGTGAAAAGACAGCCTTCAGAATGGGAGAAAATAATAGCAAATGAAACAACTGACAGAAAATTAATCTCAAAAATATACAAGCAGCTCATGCAGCTCAATTCCAGAAAAATAAGTGACCCAATCAAAAAATGGGCCAAAGAACTAAACAGACATTTCTCCAAAGAAGACATACAAATGGCTAACGAATACATGAAAAGATGCTCAACATCACTTATTATCAGAGAAATGCAAATCAAAACCACAATGAGGTACTGTCTCACGCCAGTCAGAATGGCTGCTATCAAAAAGTCTACAAACAATAAGTGCTGGAGAGGGTGCAGAGAAAAAGGAACCCTCTTAACACTGTTGGTAGGAATGCAAACTAGTATAGCCCTATGGAGAACAGTGTGGAGATTCCTTAAAAAGCTGGAAATAGAACTGCCATACAACCCAGAAACCCCACTGCTGGGCCTACATACTGAAGAAACCAGAAGGGAAAGAGACACGTGTACCCCAGTGTTCATCGCAGCGCTGTTTACAATAGCCAGGACACGGAAGCAACCTAGATGTCCATCGGCAGATGAATGGATAAGAAAGCTGTGGTACATATACACAATGGAATATTACTCAGCTATTAAAAAGAATGCATTTGAACCAGTTCTAATGAGGTGGATGAAACTGGAACCTATTATACAGAGTGAAGTAAGTCAGAAAGAAAAACACCAATACAGTATATTAACTCATATATATGGAATTTAGAAAGATGGTAACGATGACCCTATATGTGAGACAGCAAAAGAGACAGAGATGTAAAGAACAGACTATTGGACTCTGTTTGAGAGGGGAGGGTAGGATGATTTGAGAGAATAGCATTGAAACATGTATATTTGTCGGGGTCCAGCCCCAGCAGGATCCAGGGGTACCCTCAGGATGCTGGCGCTGGTGATAAGAGAGAAAAAAAGAGAGAAAGAGAGAGAGAGAATGACATGGGGAGACCAAGCTTCGGTGAAAGAGGCCCATAACTTTATTTTCAAAAGGAACTTTTATACCTTGACTTGTACATAGAGGGAAATGAAAGATGCAAAGTCATGCAGAGTCAGCCCAAACATTACATCTGTTTTGTCTTTATTGAAACCAGGATTTTTTCTGCATGCCTTTCCCATAAACAACGTTGTGTACATTATCTTCTGGCCTTGGAGGCCTGTGGACATTTTATGACCGTTTTTTGATAAAGGCTGCTCAACCAGAAAAACTTATTTTCCCTTGAAGTGTTTTTTCTTTATATTTATAATTTATGTCAGCCTCAGAAAGTGCTAAAGAGAGTTACATTCTCACGGAGCAAAGGTGCACCGAAGAACTGATGCTTTTGAACTGTGGTGTTGGAGAAGACTCTTGAGAGTCCCTTGGACTGCAAGGAGATCCAACAAGTCCATTCTAAAGGAGATCAGTCCTGGGTGTTCTTTGGAAGGAATGATGCTAAAGCTGAAACTCCAGTACTTTGGCCACCTCATGCGAAGAGTTGACTCCTTGGAAAAGACTCTGATGCTGGGAGGGATTGGGGGCAAGAGGAGAAGGGGACGACAGAGGATGAGATGGCTGGATGGCATCACTGACTCGATGGACATGAGTCTGGGTGAACTCCAGGAGTTGGTGGACAGGGAGGCCTGGCGTGCTGCAATTCATGGGGTCGCAAAGAGTCGTACACGACTGAGCAACTGATCTGATCTGATCTGATACATATGCCATGTATCTGTATGTTTTATAAAACTTATAAAACTATTCCCATTCTATGACTTTTAAAAATTATATACACATATGCACAAGGGCTAGAAGAGAACATGGACAAATAAAAATCACTTTTAACTAAAAAAAAAAAAAATTAAATAGCCACCATCAAAACTTTTAGTTACCACTATATTGGAGATATTAGCCTGTGCAGTAAGGCGGGGGAACAAAATAAAATATAAACTTTAGAAATGAAATAAAGCTGTCATTATTTGAAGGAAACAACTGAATATGTAGAAAATCCTAATAAGGTTTTTTTTTTAATAGAATAGAATGTGAAATAGAGTGATACTTGGGGTAAATATTATACATATTTAAACAAACACATCTATATGTATGTACCAGATCACCATGTGAAATTGAGTCACTGTCAATAACTATCAGCAAGACCCTCTTTGACCCACCTTATAGAGTGATAGAAATAAAAACAAAAATAAGTAAATAGGACCTAATTAAACTTAAAAGCTTTTGCACAGCCAAGGAAACTAACAAAATGAAAAGACAACCCTCAGAATGGGAGAAAATAATAGCAAAGCAATTGACAAAGGATTAATCTGAAAAATATACAGGAAACTCATGCAGCTCAATATCAGAAACACAAGCAACCCAATCAAAAAATGAGAAGACCTAAACAGACATTTCTCCAAAGAAGTCATACAGATGACCAATAATACATGAAAAGATGCTCAACATCACTCATTATTAGAGAAATGCACATCAAAAGTACAATGAAGTATCACCTAACACTGTTTAGAATGGCCATTATCAAAAAATCTACAAATAGATGTGGAGAAAAGGGAAGCCTCTTGCACTGTTGGTGGGAATGTAAACTGTTAACAGCCACTATGGAGAATGTATAGAGTTTCCTTAAAAAACTAGGAATAAAAAATGACATTATGACCCAGCAATCCCACTACTGGGCATATATCCTGAGAAAATCAGAATTGAAAAAGACACATATACCCCAGTGTTCATTGCAGTACTATTTACAATAGCTAGGATATGGAAGCAACCTAGATGTCCATCAGCAGATAAATGAATAAAGTAGAAGTTGTGGTACATATATACAATGGAATATTACTCAGCTATAAAAAGGAAAGAATATGAGTCAGTTGAACTGAGGTGGATGAACCTAGGGCCTGTTTTACAGAGTGAAATAAGAATCGGAAAAATAAATATCATATAGTAAATGCATATATATGGAATCTAGAAAAATGGTACTGATGAACCTATTTGCAGGGCAGGAATAGAGATGCAGACATAGAGAACGGACTTGTAGACACAGCAGGGGAAGGAGAGGATGGGATGAATTGAGAGTGTAGCATTGAAACATATACATTACCATATGTAAAGTAGATAACTAGTGGGAAGCTGCTATATAACACCGGGAGCTCACTCCGGTGATGACTTCTGTGATGACCTAGAGGGGTGGGAAGGGGCATGCTGTTGTACAGCAGAAACCAACACAACACTAAAGCAATTATCCTCTAATTAAAAATAATTTTTTTTTAAAGGTCACTGCCCAGTAAGCTTGAAACACCACTGTTTTGTGCAGCTGCCAGAATGAACCTTCTGAAATGCAATCTGATCATGTTACCCACTTAGAATTCTTCACTGAACTCTTGTTGCAAGCTCTTTAACAAATGAGGTTTTTATAACTTGCTCACATCTGTATGTCCAGACTTATCTCTTACAGTTTCCACATGCATGCCACTTTCCATGACTTCCAGACCTGTTTTCTTAGTGTGAACCCTGACTCCTTTTTCCCCATCCCCATTTCATCACTTCTCTGCCCATCTGACTCCTGCTTATCCTTCAAGTCTGAGTTGTAGCATCACCACCCCCTAGTGTGTTAGGATATGTTAGTAACTCAGTCATGTCTGACTCTTTGCAACCCCATGGTCTATAGCCCACCAGGCTCCTCTGCCCATGGAATTCTCCAGGCAAGAACACTGGAGTGGGTAACCTTACCCTTCTCCAAGGAATATTCTCAACCCTGGAATGGAACCCGCGAATCCTAGAGTGCAGGCAGATTCTTTATTGTCTGAGCCCCCAGGAAAGTCCACCTAAATCTCTAGCCACTGGTACAACTCCCCTGTGAGTAGAAATGAGCCATCCCTCCTCTGTGGATGTACTAAACTCTATTAGAACCCTTATTTCTCCATGAGTATTAACTAGTGTGTTTGTGTCCTCGAGGTGGGTTATAAAGTCATTGAAGGCAAAGGCTGGGTTTTGTTCAGCATTTTCCCCCACACCAAACACAGTATTTGGTGTAGAGTAATCCCCTGAATGTTGGGTCTTAATGTTGAATTAAATATTTTTTTTACATAGTTTTAACAGTCAGTACATCAGGCTTTTACTGTATAGTATTTCATGATTAAAGAATTGAACTCTGATACTTAAGCAACTACTTCTCTACAAAGCAACAAGAAATCCAAACCCATCCATGTTCTATGACTACCTTTGCTTCTATGTAACTATTTCTATGACCGTGTGTCAATCCTTTCAATAGTGGTGTTTAATTTTGTATCCTAGCTTCCCAGTTCTGGTGACCTGTGGAGCATTCACATGGATTTTGACACCAAACGGCTGGATCCCTGGGAACGAATCATACCCACCTTCAAATACAGCCGAGACACTCCGTTTTTTGAAATGCTTGTCCCCACAGCTGACACAGTGCGCTTTGGGTACCTAATGGAAAAACTACTGGCAGTCAAGCATTCAGTGTTGTTTACCGGAATAACTGGAGTTGGCAAGGTAGGAAACCCACATCAAACAAGAAAGTGTTAGTTGCTCAGTCATGTGCACTCTTTATGATCCTGTGGACTGTAGCCTGCCAGGCTTCTCTGTCCATGGAATGCTCCAGGCAGGAATTACTGAAGTGGTTAGCCATGCCCTTCTCCAAGGGATCCTCCCAACCCAGGGACCAAACCTGGGTCTCCTGCACTGCAGGAAGATTCTTTATCATCTGAGCCATGGGGAAGCCCCACCTCATACAAGAAGCTCTGTCCAGAAGGAGGGCACGATGAACCTAGAATTGTGAGCCCCATAAATAACACCTTATATCTCAGGGGAATTTCTTCTGAATTTGTGTCACTTTTTCAGGAAGAATATAACTATGCTGAATCTGTATCAGGTCCACAGTTTGCCACTTTCTGAATAAATCCTTGGTGTCAATAATGTATATAAACCAGAGGACCCTGTGAACCAGTCTTTTGTGTTTGGGAGCTTTTATGTTGTGTCCCTGGAAATTTCTGGGGCTGCCACTTCACAAGTTAGGGTGGGAACCTGTCAAGGCAGTTTGTGTCCCTGCAGACTATTAATGAAGGTCAGCCTTTCGCCTCCTGCCCATTTACTTCTACTCGGCACAGTGTTTAGGAAAAGTAGAATATAGAGGAAAATGCTGATTATTTGGTCTTCTTGATTTGGGGGCAGTCCACATGAACAGGGACTCACTGTTTTCCCTCTAAATTGTTTCTAAGTCTCTGACTCTTGCTATCAAATTAACTTGGATAGTAACCAAGATGGATTTTTGTATAAAACTAAAATAAAAATTTTTGCTGAGATAGAGCTGATTAGAATGTTTCCTTGGTTCTGATAACTGTAATTAAATGGAATCTCCAGGAAGAAAAAGACATTTCAATCTAGTTTTAACCTCCCTCCCTCCTCTTATCCTGATTTTACTCATTGTACCAGATTATTACTGATATACATAATTGAAAGATATTGAGTATAAATCAATTAACATCTTTTTTTAAAATTTTTAAGTCTGTTATTGCAAAAGGATTGCTAAATAGAATTCAAGAATCAGCCGGCTATGTCCCTGTTTATCTAAATTTTTCTGCTCAAACTTCATCTTCAAGAACACAAGAGATCATTGAGTCAAAACTGGAAAGGAAAAGAAAAAATATCCTAGGTAAGATTTATTCTTGTCATTTGCCTCACACAAACTATTTATTAAGCTAATTCAGAAAAACAGTACACGTAATAAAGTTACAATTGGATATTTCCTTTGCTTAATTTATTTGTAAAGGTAATTCTGTTCATGCTACTCTTTCATGGCTTTACATCTAGATATCTTACTGTTAGCAAGCAAGTCGTTTACGTCTGTCATCACCTGCAACTCAGAACATCTTCTATCTCTACCTCTCCAAGGCTCTCCCTCTCTCTACTCTCTCTTCTTTCAAACATGCATTGATTTCCCTTTATTTAAAGCAAGCAAACCTCTTTACATCTGGTGCATTCAGTTACCTGAACCCAGTAGGGAATAAGCATGAAACCGCTTTGGGGTTTCTTCAGGCAGCACTTTCCCCCAGGCTTTGTGGGATCTCCTCACGCTTCCTTTTCAACTGTTTCGATCAATACCATAACTTTCTGGTCACTTGCAGTCATTTTGAGTCTTCAATCTTCAATCCCAAACCTAATTTTTTTTTTTTTTGTCTTTTTTTTAAGTATCGTCCTGTTAATCTCTGCTGTACAGCAAAGTGACTCAGTTATACATATATGTACATCCTTTTTTATATTCTTTTCCGTTATGGTTTATCCCAGGAGATTGGATCTAGTTTCCTGTGCTCTACAGTAGGGCCTTGTTGTTTATCAATCCCCAATCCAATTTAAAACTCCTCCCGGGGACTTCTCTGGTGGTCCAGTGATGTAAGCAGGTGGTGCGGGTTTGATCCCTGATCAGGGAGCTAAGATCCCCACATGCCTCGCAGCCAAAAAGCCAAAACATAAAACAGAAGCAGTGTTGTCAGAAATTCAATAAAGACTTTTTTAAAAAGCTCTTCCTCTCCTCTGTTTTAAGCCAGGTTTGTGGCTGGAGGTGCTGGAGGCAAAGAGGGGCATGAGTGCTCTTTTACTCTTCACACCCTGCTCTAGTGTATCGGGATGGGAGGAAAAGGGAAGGACAAGGTTCTCTGTAAGTGTGGGTTGTCTTTGCTTCTCTGCTGGCCAGACGGCTGTCCCCGCCCTTGGTGTGACACACTTCCAGGAGCAGGCCCTCTGAAGGATTTCTGAAAGAACTGTGTGTAGGCCAAGCCCTGACCTCCCCACTGGAAGCTTCCCTGACCTCGCCAATGGAAGTTTCCCTGACCTCCCCAGTGGAAGGTTCCCCTGATCTCCACAATGGAAGGTTCCCCTGACCTCTGCATTGGAAGGTTCCCTGACCTCCTCCCCAATGGAAGATTCCCTGACCTCTCCATTGAAAAGTTCTCTGTTGGCAATGAGTCTCAGCCCCACTCCGTCCCACCCTGAGGCACATCCTGTAGCCTCTTGTGCTATGGTCCGCTTGCCCAGCCCACCGCCTTCCTGGTGGAGCACTAGGCCAAGCTCAGGCCCAGCTGCCCTCCACATGCCATCATCTCACAGGCCTTGCTGTACCAGCTGCTCTACCAGCCCGTTTTTGTTCCTCCTTTCCTGCTCAAGTAGATGCAGGGAAATAGATGCAGTCTTTCTGGTGGGGGCCCCAAATTTTTATGAATGATTGTCTTAGAACCCTTCCATACCCGTGACCTGCTACTTGACTTCCAGAGGCCAGAAAATGAAGTGAGGCCATGGGATTTACCTTATTTTCTTTGCAGTTGTCACTGATGCCAGATACCGGCATGGGTGGAGTCACTTCCTCTGCTTAAGTTGTTCTCTTTTCTCTGTTTATCACTTTTTTTTTTCTGAATGTACATATTGACTCTCTTCAGGTTAAATGTGACATTGTACAGCTCCAGTGGATTTCCCTTTGATGTAGTTTGTTGTTGTTCAATTACTCAGTCATGTCCAACTCTTTGCAACCCCAGGGACTGCAGCATGCTAGGCTTCCTTGTCCTTCACTATCCCTGTTTTGATGTTATAAAGGTGCTTTTGAAAATCCAGCCGTGCTTTCCCTATAGAGGGTAGTGGGATGGCATTTATGTAAGGAAACCTGGAGATTGGTCTGCTTCCTAGTGTGAAAACGAAACGACCTTCTTCACTCTGTGCTGAGGCTGCACAGTTGGTGAGGACGGTTGGGAGTCGTTGGGGTTAAGGAAGGTCACCCAAAATGCTGGCATCATCCTGCACCAGGATGGTGAGAGTGAGTGCTGTGCTTAGGACGCACTTCATTTCCTAAGCTGGAGGTTCTTAACCTAGAATTACAAAATCATATCTGGGAAAGCACTCATGCATTTTCTAAGAAGGCCTGCAACTTTCAGCATATTTTCCAAAGGGTTCAAGCAATCAAAAAGAATCCCTCAACACTGTAAATCAATTATGTATGCTCAGTTGCTCAGTCATGTCTGACTCTTTGCGACCCCATGGACTGTAGCCTGCCAGACTCCTCTGTCCATGGGATTTCCCAGGCAAAGGTACTGGAGTGAGTTGCCATTTTGGTGAGGGACCATCTGATAATGTGGGTATCCTGGCTAAGTCTGTAACTCCCTGTCAGAGCCTGGATGGGGCCAGAGGGAGGACTCTCCTCCTCAACTCAGGATTCCCCTGGGGCCCTCCTCACACTTAAAAGCTGAGCTCGTTATGACCTACATGGTGTACATTGAGTCCAAAGCCATACCTAAGCTTTGTCTTATGTTTTGAAAGTTTCAAAAGTGAGTCACTCATTTGTTTCCAACTCTTTGTGACCCCATGGTCATTAGCCTGCCAGGCTCCTCTGTCCATGGAATTCTCCAGGCAAGAATACTGGAGTGGATTGCCATTCCCTTCTCCAGGGGATCTTCCCAACCCAGGAATCGAACCTGAGTCTCCTGCATTGCAGGCAGACTCTTTACCATCTGAGTCACCTTACTGAAGACAAATCATAATTCTTAAACTCATTTTCTTTCCCTAGGAGCGCCAGGAAACAAACGAGTTGTGATTTTTGTTGACGACCTAAACATGCCCAGGCTGGATCGCTATGGCTCTCAGCCTCCCATTGAATTACTTCGGCAATATCAAGATTTTGGTGGATTTTATGACAGAAACAAACTCTTTTGGAAAGATATACAGGTTACTTTAGGTTTTAAATGACTTTGTGTGTCTCTATGTAAACGGCAATGAAATGTGGTGCACTCATTTGTTAGAGTTGCCATAACTAAGTACCATAGATTGGGTAACTCAAACTGTAGAAATTTATTTTCTCCCAGTTCTAGAAGAGGAAAGTCCAAGGTCAAGATATCAGTAGGGTTGCTTTATTCTGTGGCTTCTCTCCTTGGTTTACAGATGGCCATGTTCTCCCTATGTCTTCTTATGATTTTCTCCTTGTGTCCATCTTTGTTCAAATTGTCTCTTCTTATAAGGAGACATCAATCATATTGGATTAAGGCCCATCTTAATGACTTCCTCTTAACTAAGTTACTTCTTTAAATACCCATCTCCAAATATAGTCAGATTGTGGATACTAGGAATTAAGGCTTCAGCCAAAAGGAGGTTCAGTTTAGTTCAGTTCAGTTCAGTCACTCAGTCTTGTCTGACTCTTTGCGACCCCATGAACTGCAGCATGCCAGGCTTCCCTGTCCATCACTAACTCCCAGAGCTAGTTCAAACTTATGTCCATTGAGTCGGTGATGCCATCCAACCATCTCATCCTCTGTCTTCCCCCTCTCCTCCCACCTTCACTCTTTCCCAGAATCAGAGTTGTTTCAAATGAGTTAGTTCTTTGCATCAGGTGGCCAAAATATTGGAGTTTCAGCTTCAGCATCAGTCCTTCCAATGAACACCCAGGACTGATCTCCTTTAGCATGGACTGGTTGGATCTCCTTGCAGTCCAAGGGACTCTCAAGAGTCTTCTCCAACACCACAGTTCAAAAGCATCAATTCTTCGTCACTCAGCTTTCTTTATAGTCCAACTCTCAAATCCATACATGACTACTAGAAAAACCATAGCTTTGACTAGACAGACCTTTATTGGCAAAGTAATGTCTCTGCTTTTTAATATGTTGTCTAGGTTGTTCATAGCTTTCCTTCCAAAGAGCAAGTGTCTTTTAATTTCATTGCTGAAGTCACCATCTGCAGTGATTTTGGAGACCAAAAAAATAAAGTCTCTCACTGTTTCCATTGTTTTCCCATCTATTTGCCATGAAGTGATGGGACTGGATGCCATGATCTTAGTTTTCTGAATGTTGAGCTTTAAGCCAACTTTTCCCTCTCCTCTTTCACTTTCATCAAGAGGCTCTTTAATTCTTCTTCACTTTCTGCCATAAGGATGGTGTCATCTGCATATCTGAGGTTATTGATATTTCTCCCGGCAATCTTGATTTTAGCTTGTGCTTCATCCAGACTGGCATTTCACATGATGTACTCTGCATGTAAGTTAAATAAGCAGGGTGACAACGTACAGCCTTGATGTACTGCTTTCCTGATTTGGAACCAGTCTGTTGTTCCATGTCCAGTTCTAACTGTTGCTTCCTGACCTGCATACAGATTTCCCAGGTGGTCTGGTACCCTTTAAGAATTTTCCACAGTTTGTTGTGATCCTCACAATCAAAGGCTTTGGTGTAGTCAATAAAGCAGAAGTAGATGTTTTTCTGGAACTCTCTTGCTTTTTCAGTGATCCAACGGATGTTGGCAATTTGATCTCTGGTTCCTTTGCCTTTTCTAAATCCACCTTGAACATCTGAAAGTTCATGGTTCATGTACTGTTGAAGCCTGGCTTGGAGAATTTTGAGTACATGATTGGCCAAAAGGAGATGGAGACACTCAGCCCATGGCTAATGGCTTTGGTGTTTCTTATATGTGTACTCAGTTGCTCAGTCACGTCCAACTCTTTGCCACCCCATGGATGTTGCCTGCCAGGCTCCTCTGTCCATGGGATTCTCCAGGCAAGAATACTGGTATGGGTAACCATTTCCTTCTTCAAGAGATCTTCCCAACCCAAGGATGGAACCCATGTTTCTTGCATCTCCTCCATTGGCAGAAAGATTCTTTACTGCTGCACCACCTGGAGTTAAGGCTTTAGCACATGAGTGGTGGAAAGGAGGTACAAACACATAAGTCAGCCCATGACATATGGCTTTAATGTTCCTATGTGTAACTTCATTCAATCTATATTGAGTTTGTGCCATGCTTGATTCATGAGATTTATAGACAAGTGTGACAGCCCTGGCCTCCTTAGCTTCAGAAGACAGAAGAGCATGTGTTGTAATGCAGGGTTATATAATGTGGAGAGAGACTGGAGGGAGGCAGGAGTGGGCAGTGGGTTGATGATCAGAGAATCTTTCCCAGAAGAGGTGATATCAGAACAGGATTTTGTAGGCAAGGCAGGGCAAACCAAGGAAAGGGAGCTATTTGCATCTGAAAGCAGATAGTTTGGAACACTACTTGTAGGGTGTAGAACACTACTTGCAGGGTGTGGAATGTGGGCACCAAAGCAACAGGAGAAGCAGAGGTCAGACCAGGGGATCATAGTACCATGAAGAGGAATGTAGATTTATCTTCTAAGACAGGGGTCCCCAACCTCCAGGATCTAATACCTGATGATCTGAGGTGGAGCTCATGTAATAATAATAGAAATTAAGTTCACAGTAAATGTTATGCTCTTGAATCATCCAAACTGCACCCCCACCCCCCGCCCCCACCACATTGTAGGTGGAAACATTTTTTTCCACAAAACTGGTCCCTGGTGCCAAAAAGGTTGGGGACCACTGGTCCGCATGGGGAGCCTCTGAGGAAGCGTTATAGAAAGATCCCCTTGGCTTCAGGGAAGGTGTAGACTAATGAAGAGGCAAGATCAGAGGCCCCTGTGATATCATATACTGACCAACTGAACATGTTATGACCAGAGGCTCACAGGAACCTAGCTCTGTTTTTCCCCTAGGAGCAGTGGTTCAGGATGCATTAAGTCAGTGTTCCTGGTGATTTTATAGAACATGCTGCTGCTAAGTCACATCAGTCGTGTCCAACTCTGTGCAACCCCATAGACGGCAGCCCACAAGGCTCCCCCGTCCCTGGGATTCTCCTGGCAAGAACACTGGAGTGGGTTGCCATTTCCTTCTCCAATGTGTGAAAGTGAAAAGTGAAAGTGAAGTCGCTCAGTCGTGTCCGACCCTCAGTGACCCCATGGACTGCAGCCTTCCAGGCTCCTCCGTCCATGGGATTTTCCAGGCAAGAGTACTGGAGTGGGGTGCCAACTACCACAAATAATAAGAATTGACTATTCTTAACTATTTGTTGAATGAATGTACTTTAACCTAAGGTACAAATTTTTACAATTTTTTAAAATTCAGTTTTTACATAGGAGTATTTCTACAAGGTCAGTGAGTTAGCTGAATGACCTTGAATAACTAATTTAACCATCTGGGGCCTTGATTTTTTTTTTTTTTCATCTATAAAGTGGAGGTAATAACAGTGATCTCCTAAGGTGGTTGTGAGAATTAAGTTGGATAACATGTAGGAAAATACAACACAATATCATCCTATGATGGTGGTGGTGTTGTTTAGTCACTACTAAGTCTTGTCCAACTTTTTTTCCAACCCCATGGACTATGGCTCACCAGATTCCTCTGTGCATAGGATTTCCCAGGCAAGAATACTGGAGTGGGTTGTCATTTCCTTCTCCACAGGATCTTCCTAACCCAGAAATCGAAGCTATGTCCCCTGCATTGGCAGGCAGGTTCTTTACCACTGAGCTACCAGGATGTCCTGTGATAGATCCTCCAAAAATGTTGGTTGAGTCCTGCCATTGGGATGGGTAGATCTCATCTGCATCTTTGCTGGGTGACCCAGGTGGATTTCTCTCCATACAGGATGTAACAATCGTATCGGCATGTGCACCTCCAGGTGGTGGCCGCAACCCTGTGACCCCTCGCTTCATCCGGCACTTCAGCATGCTCTGCCTCCCGATGCCCTCAGAGCACAGTCTGAAACAGATTTTTCAGGTGAATGTGGATTCCAATCTGGGCACAAAGGGTAAAGAAAATTTATTTGTTCCAAGGCTCACACAATCAGCACAGCCTGTTGTGTTTCTAGGGAGCCCATCCATTCTGCCTGATCAGAAACCAGGTAAACACAGGGGCATCTGGGCAGTAGTTGATAGGCATTTGCATCATGACCTTCTGTGTTTATAGTCTCAGAGGTAGTCTTATAAATGAGGAAAGAGAGTCAGAACACCTCCCATACCTCTAAGGAAGGCTGTATTCTGGGCCCTTGACTCTCAGGAGATATCATCCCCACCTAGCTCCCACTTCGGTGCTCATCTCCTCCCTGACCGCCATGTCTGTGTCCACTTGCCCAGCAAATGCCAGCCCCAATAACCAACAAGTTCAAGCGCAGCATACCTAACCCAGAATTCATCACCCCTGCTGCCCCCACCCTCCCAAGAGAAACAACCACCGATATTTCTTCCATCTGTACAGACTTTCCCAGGAGACCACTTCTTTATCCTTTAAAATGGGTAAGTAACTGTGTCTGCCCTGTAAATGCTCAACAGAAGTGTTCATTAAGTGCATGGCATTATTCTGAATAGAACAATGAGAGACCTTGAAGCAGCATGACCAAGCCGAGTATGTCATGCCAACTATTAATAGCAAAGATGCTTAGAGGAGACAGCCGGTGAGCCGAGTCCTGCAGGGTGAAATTGACAGAGAGGATCAGAAACACACTGGTGAATGTGGTCACAGAGGCCAGAAGTGGTAATGTGAGCATCCAGGTAAGTTAAGACAGGTGACTGGTCAGGAGAAACTGGCTTTGGTGGCCATAGCCCAGGAGTCAGAGAGGCAGTGATCCTGGCATTAACCAGCCTCTACATTTACCAGCATCTTCCTCTCCTTCCAATGGGGCCTTCTTAGAGGAGAGAAAGGACCAGACCCGGCACATACACAACAGTTTATAGAAAGTAGTTTTCATATTGAAATAACTTACATCCGTGGGAAATTATTTTTAATAAATTTGAAGTCATTCCAATAAGCTGTTTAGGATCTAAGGCCAAAAGGATACGTGAGAAATGCCACATTTGGAAAAACTTTTAGAGAGTACTTTAGAATAGGGGAGGATGGGAGCTTATCTCCCATAATTAAGCAACAAGTAAAAAACGTGACAAGAAGCAGGTAACAGGGACCAATACAGGTATCAGGAGACTTTTTAACCCCCTCTTTTTGTTGAGTACCTTTCTGTATATATTCTAGTCTGAAATGAGTGATTCACAACCATGCTGTCCTAACACACCCTTGTGATATGATCAGTGGTGAGGGAATGTCCCAAGTAACTTATGCCTGATGATAAAGTACTGAATTTGTAAATTGTTTTACATTTTAATCAATTCAAGCAATTCAGAGTTATCCCAACAACAACAACAAAAATGGCATTTTTAACTCACTCCAAAATGCTTTCTTGGGTGGGAAGAAGATAAGAGTCTGGGCTCCTGGAAATCAAATTGATCCGAACCCTCAGCCTCCTGCCTCTGCCTGTAGGAATGTTACATCCACAGAAATATGTCACTTACAGGAGCATCATGCAGCAAATACGTCACAGCTGAAAATGAGCAGCAATTACTTCTTCCTACTGTAACCTAGAGGCTAGTATTTAAAACTCGCACTAACCAAGGCCACAATGGAAATGCAAAGCAGCAAAATTGAGATTCTGGGGGCCACTAAGTTGGACTGTATTCACATGGGAACATGTGTTTTCCTCATTACCAGAATGGACTGCATATTTTATCTGTAGAAGAAAGGACTTGGATTCCAAGCTTTCTTTTTAATCACAACCCATCTAAGCAGAGTTCAAGAGTTCACAGTCCACCTTTCCTGTCCTTTGTGTGGAGGAGAAGGAACTTGGGGATAAACAAGAATTGAAAAAAGCAAAATCAACAAGTAAAAGTAAATTTGTTGATAGCAACATAAATAAACTGATTTATGTTTACTACATAAAAGAAACCTATGAGTCTACATAGTATATGTATCAGATCAGATCAGATCAGTCACTCAGTCGTGTCCGACTTTTTGCGACCCCATGAATCGCAGCACGCCAGGCCTCCCTGTCCATCACCAACTCCCGGAGTTCACTCAGACTCACGTCCATCGAGTCAGTGATGCCATCCAGCCATCTCATCCTCTGTCGTCCCCTTCTCCTCCTGCCCCCAATCCCTCCCAGCATCAGAGTCTTTTCCAATGAGTCAACTCTTCGAATGAGGTGGCCAAAGTACTGGAGTTCCAGCTTTCGCATCATTCCTTCCAAAGAAATCCCAGGGCTGATCTTCAGAATGGACTGGCTGGATCTCCTTGCAGTCCAAGGGACTCTCAAGAGTCTTCTCCAACACCACAGTTCAAAAGCATCAATTCTTCGGCGCTCAGCCTTCTTCACATATATAATATATAATATGCTTATATTTATGTTTTTAATCGTCTCTTAGTTCTAAAACAATCAGTAATATCACAACTTTCTTGAGAGTCTATTTTAAGTTAGTTAAACAACACATATATGCAGGGAGATACCCATTAACAATGGGTCATAATTTGGATTATGTACAGTTGTAGGTGAATCAAGAACCATGGTTCACACACATTTTAGTTGTTTATCTGCTGGAATTTTTGTGCAAAAATATGCATCACTATATATTCTGAAGGTAAATTGGATAGCATACAACAGATTAAATTGATAATGTCACTAAATTAGATGTAAATTCTTTTTTTTTTTTTTTTTTTGGCCACTTGGCATCTGGGATCTTAGTTCCCTGACCAGGGATCAAACCCACACCCCCTGCACTGGAAATGCAGAGTCTTAACCACTGAACCATCAGGGAGGTCCCTGAACTTAGTTGTAAATTCTAATTAGAAAGATATAACAGCAGTGATTAAAAGCCATGATCAACTCCATAAAACATTACTAATGTCCTCATGACAAATCCATCTTTCCTTAAACTGTGGAAATTCTGTCTTTGTCTTGTATGAATATTCTCAGTAAAACTTTTAAAAGTTGGCAAACATGTCATATAAGCCAGATCTTCGGACAGAATACCAAGCTGTGATCCTCAGTAAACTCGATAGCCACCTGATAGTTTTAATTTATGAATATCAGTTTAATAGCCCTTCATTCATTCACTAAAGAAATACTTGATGAGTATCAACCGTGCACCAGATGTTGGTACATCACTTTAAGCAAAACAGATGCCACCCCTGTCCTCATAGATCTTCTACCATAGAGACAGATAATACAGATAAATGAACTAACATATATGTAATTATAAATATATACTTTATATATATATAACTGTACTTGCATATATACAACTATATTCATATGTAAAATACTATATTTGTATACATACAACTGTTGTTGTTCAGTCGCTAAGTCATGTCCTACTATTTGCAACCCATGAACTGCAGCACCCCAGGCTTCCCTGTCCTTCACTGTCTCCCGGAGTTTGCTCAAACTCATGTCCATTGAGTCAGTGAAAGTGAAAGAGAAGTTGCTCAGTCGTGTCCAACTCTTTGTGACCCCATGGACTGTAGCCTGCCAAGTTCCTCCATCCATGAGATTTTCCAGGCAAGAATACTGGAGTGGGCTGCCATTTCCTTCTCCAGAGGATCTTCCTACTGCAGATAGGACTGCAGTAGGACTTTATTGTTTATCTCTTTTATAGACAGTAATTCATATATGCTGATCCCAAGTGCCTGATTTGTGAAAAGTGTTAGTTGCTCAGTCGTGTCCAACTCTTTGCGACCCTGGACTGTAGCCCACCAGACTCCTCTGTCTCTGGATTCTCCAGGCAAGAGAATCCAGAGAATCCACTGGAGTGGGTAGCCATTCCCTTCTCCAGTGGATCATCCCAACCCAGGGATCAAACCCAGGTCTCCTGCACTGCAGGTGAATTCTTTACTGTCTGAGCCAGCAGGGAAGCCCAAATGCCTATTTCACCCCTTCTCCAGAAAAGAAGACTTTTAACACCCACATGTCCTTGCACTGGAATTTGATCAGATCTGGAGTATTTGAAAGATAAATTTTGGTTAAAAACATTCCAACTCTCTTATGTTACATTTCTGATTCTAGGCCATCTTAAACGGCTTCCTGAATGACTTCACACCAGCTGTAAAGCAAACTGCATCCAACATTGTGGAAGCCTCAGTTGAAATCTACAACAGGATGAGTGTTGATCTTCTGCCAACACCAGCCAAGTCTCATTACGTCTTTAACTTGAGGGATTTATCTAAATGTGTGCAAGGTAGTGTATGGAACTCTCGTTCCCTGGCCTGCACCCTCCTTCCATTTCCATTCACCCACACATCCCTGTGTAAAAGTGTATGGACATGGGTGTCTGAGATTTGCCTGGAAATTCCATTACAGTATCCCTGGTTTAGTCACCCTCCACCCCCACCCTTCACTGACTGCTCCACAACTTTCCTCAAACCACCATCCCATTTCTCACTCCCAGCTGGTGGCCTGTCTTCTTTTTCACTGAAGGAAAAAAAAAATAGAATCAAACCAGAAGGGGCTTCTCTTCCAAATCTCCCAGACACCCTGCCCCTGCCTTCTCTCCCACTGCAGTGGTTCAGCTGTCCCTGCCCCTAATATATGCCAACAGCCTCCATGGTACTGAACCCATACCCTCCTGCTGACTCTAGGATTTTGCTTTATGTGTCCCCCTTCTCTTCTGCGTTGTCAGTACTTCTTCTGTCAGATCATCCCTAACAGCATACGATTCTGCTATAATACCTCCCATCTTAAAAGACACAGTTCTCTTGGGACTTCCCTGAATGTCCGATGGTTAAGACTCTGCCTTCCAGTGCAGGGAATGTGGGTCCTATCCCTGGTCAAGGAACTAAGATTCTACATGCCACAGTGGTGTGGCCAAAATTGTTTTAAAAATAAAATAAGCTACGAAGATATTAAAAATAATAATAATAGTTCTCTTTAGGCCCCCATATCCCCCTCTGCTACCCTCCTCATTTGCACTGATAATGTGTCCCCAGTTTTGCTTTCAAAAAATGAGGTCACAATGACTATATGTATATATCCAACTACCCATTTCCTTTAGTGTGGGATAAAGTTGAACTTACGGATTTTCTCATTAATTAAACTATCACTAGATATTCCACAATTGTAGAGTTTTTCTTTTCTCCTTTTCTGAAAAAACAGGTATTCTTCAGTGTGACCCAGGAACAATAAGAGAAGAAATACAGATCTTCAGACTCTTCTGCCATGAATGTCAAAGAGTCTTCCATGATCGTTTGATTAATAATGAAGATAAGCACTATTTCCATGCTATTTTGACAGAGATGGCCAGTAAATATCAATGTTTATATCAATATATCCTTCTTTATTTACTTAGGTTTTTTCAGGGGTTATTTTTATTGTTTTAGTAGAAAAACAATTTGTTTTCTAATCCTAGCCATTAGATGACCAAGGAGACACAATTTGGTTTCTAAAATGAGCAAAATAAATTGTAATCATTCATTAGTATAAGTTTTTTCTTTGATGACCCACATATATAACAACATGTGAATTATTATGAAAATCATTTTATTGAAATTCAGAAAGGATTAATATTCCTAATTCAGCACAGAATTTTAAGTAGAAGAGGGAAAGTAGAAAACAAACAGCATTTTGTCAGGTAAGAAGCCAGGATACTTCTAAAGTATTTATTTATTAATATGTATTCATATCTGTTGTTTAATAAAAATGATTATTAATAGTAAATATTCATAATCTTAAATTCAAGAGATTATCAATCAAACCAAAGTGGTGTGGTGTTAACATGGGCTTTCTCTCAGTTTCATGAGGATTAATTAGGCTTCTAAGTAAAGTACCAGAGGTAGTTATTGTGTGTATCTTACCATTAATACCCTGCATTCAAGCTAATCATTATATTAAAAATTGATTTTATTTTTTGAATAGACAAACATTTTGGAATTGCTATAGGCCTGGAATATTTTTTGACTAGGCCCATCATATTTGGAGATTTCATTAAGGTAAGTAAGTGTGTTGTAGTGACTTGACTACATTTGAAATTTATAAAACATTTACTGTTTTCTAGTTCAAGTTCATATTCTACAGGAGCTTTGCCCATGTGAAGATTCAAGACCTAGACTAGGGGTGGGGGATGGTCAGCAAACTATGGTCCATAGTCCAAATCCACTCACCACTCATTTTTGTAAATGAAGTTCTATAGGAACACAAGACCCATTTGACTCTGTCTTATTTATCTGGTTGCTTTCTAATGACCAAACAGACTGAAGTACTAGCAACAGTTACTATATGACCTGCAAAGCCTAAAATATTTACTATATGGCTCTTGAGAGAAAAAGATTGCTGACTTCTGATCTAGTTATATTCATTTTGATAATAGTGATTCAGAGACTGAATTATCAGATATTCCATTTGAAAGGAAGCAAAGAAGTTTAGTCTCTTAACTCAGAACTGGAATTCTCTTACCATATTCTATGTAGCTCTTCAGACTCTGCTAAGATATTTCCAGTGATGAGAAGCTAATTAGTTAGCAGTTAGCTAGCTAGTTAGTTAGCCTTCTTCATTTCAGGGTAGCTCTAATTAGTAGCAAAATTTTCCTTTTACTAAGTGCTTCAATCCTGGGTGTTCATTGGAAGGATAGATGTTGAAGCTGAAACTCCAATACTTTGGCCACCTGATGCAAAGAGCTAACTCATTTGAAAACACCCTGATGCTGGGAAAGATTGAGGGCAGGAGGAGAAGGGGATGACAGAGGATGAGTTGGTTGGATGGCATCACCAACTCAATGGACATGAGTTTGGGTAAACTCCAGGAGTTGGTGATGGACAGGGAGGCCTGGTGTGCTGCAATTCATGGGGTCGCAAAGAGTCGGACACAACTGAGCGACTGAACTAAAGTACCTCAAGTCTGTCCCCCCTAATAACATCTACATGTAGGCCCTAATTTTACCTTCTAGACCCACCTAGAATATACTTCTTATAGGTGAATAACCTTAGTCTAGGTTAAAAGACTTCTATCTAACTAACTACCGTACCTATGTTGACAGGTAGCCATCTTGTTTTACCAAGACGACTCTTGCTTGGGCACACACAACACTACTAGTGTCTCTACGAAAGCAAGGGCCATGTCTGCTTAGTTCAACTTAAATCCTGTTTCCTACACAGAGCTGCAGCAGTGGCTCTCAACCAGTGGTGTTTTAAACAAATGAATGGATTCATCTTTATATTATATTTATGCAATATCTCACCACTCTGGTAACCCTAGACAACAAAAAATGGTAATAATAAACAATTTATTCTATGCACTATATATATTTAATATTTCTTTTTAAAAGTTTAAAGCTTATTTTCAGGTGGTGATTATATTTCCTATGTGTTTCTAATGGTGGTATTATCAAATGGGAAAATGAAGCAAAGCAAAGAGCAGCTGGACTCTTCTTCCATTGCCTATGTGTATTTTAGTCAAAGATTTCAAAAGAAAATGTCCCCAGGACAGTTGCTATGGCAAAGACAATAAATTATCAATAGGTCCAAACAGGAACTCAGTGCCCTATAGTTTGTACCGAATATCATTCTCAATGATTTATTTAAACAAATGACTAGTATGTAAAAACTACATATAGTTCTAGCATGATTTTTTAATAAGCAGTCTGCCAACCTAATTTTCAACCATTTCACTTTTCTGATATCAACAGCTTAGGAGCAAAAGTATGAAACCAGAGTTAAGTTAAATGAGAGAGAAGTAAGAAATTTTTTTAAATTATTTCTGAACTTTTGTGTGAATTTTATTGCAAAGATCATTTGAAATTCCAGTGTCTCACTTGAAGCTGCTGCTGCTAAGTCACTTCAGTCGTGTCCGACTCTGTGCAACCCCATAGACGGCAGCCCACCAAGGCTCCCCCGTCCCTGGGATTCTCCAGGCAAGAACACTGGAGTGGGTTGCCATTTCCTCCTCCAGTGCATGAAAGGGAAAAGGGAAAGTGAAGTCACTCAGTTGTATCTGACTCTTAGCGAAGAGGTTGAGTTAAATTAATTTTTCAGTTAACCATGAATATCTGAGTTGCTTTAATCCCATTTCCTTCACTTTACAGCCCTGCTAGCATATATAAACAAATGATTAAATAGAAATAGAAATAATGACCCCCTCCTAAGGTTATGTATATTATATATGTTTATACATCAGAATTGATCCAACTTGGTTCTTATCCAATAAATCGTCTTCTAGTTTGGAGCAGATAGATCTGACCGGATTTATGATGACATGCCTGATATGGAGAAAATCGCAAATGTTCTACAGGACTACCTTGATGATTATAACCTTATAAACCCCAAAGAAGTAAAGCTGGTGTTCTTCCAGGATGCTATAGAGCATGTTTCAAGGTAAAGTGCCATCAAGTACCCAATAATGCATTGATCCATTTTCTTTTATATTAAAAGGTACGGATTAAGTTATACAAACTCTTAAAATTGACTGCTAGATGGACAAAGGTCTATTACCAAATCTTGCTATAACTTAAAAGTTATTTTTGATATCTTTAAAATATGTATGGCATGAACTTTGTATGCAATCTCGAAAGTCATTATTTTTGCAAAATATTAATAGATTGCTTTTGTTTTGAAAATGTCCTGTCTCATTGCAAAACAATTTTTAAAACCTAAATGTGGTTTACAGAAATATACAGAGTAGCCAGGCTGATTTAACATGCATGCCTAAAGAAATAGGAGATTTTGCTTTGTTTGTAGCAAAACAAGTCAAATGCAAGGACCATAGATTCCATCTGCTTATGAGTCGGACTCATACCCACTGCAGGTATCCTGTGAGGGTCATCCCTAATGTCTAGGTATCGAGTCTGAATATCTGCAGTCCTTGGGGCACACAACTTTTTGAAGTGGCTCTTGTCGTATTGAACAATTCTGAAATTGTAAATATGTGTTAAAAATGTTAAAATGACAAGGTTATACTGTATAGCACAGGGACTTATATTCAACATCCTGTGACAAACCATAATGGAGAAGAATATATAGGTGTGTGTATAACTGAGTCACTTTGCTCTACAGAAGAAATAAACACAAAATTGTCAATCAACTGTACTTCAATAAAAAAATTTTTTAAGTGTTTGAATGACCCTTCAAAGGTAAGTTAAGATCTGCTCCCTGTAACTTCTGATACTCCATCTTCTGGAGCAGTATTAATGATACCAATGGCACTGAGTGTGACTATAAACCATGATATGGAATATCTCATTTAACTTCGGTAACACTTATCTGTGGCTCAATATCATGATCTTTCTAAATATAAGGCTCAGAGAATGTTCCAATGGTCTGATGCTATATAATAATCCACTGTAATACTTAGTAGCTTCATTTTTTTCATTATTTCTCATGGGTCCCAGCCATTCTCCCCTGGGATCTCTCACACAATTGCAGTCAGACTCCGCCTAGAACTCTCTGCCTCCATGTTGACTCCACTGTCTCTGCATGGGCATCATGAGAGTGTTGGGACTTCTTACACGGTAACTCAGGGCTCCAAAGGCTTGTGCCCCAAAAGACTACCAGGCTGAAGGCAAATGGCCTTTCACAACACAGCCTTGGGAGTTACTCAGCATTGCTTCTGCCATACTCTATCAGGCCGAAGATTCATACGGATTCACAAGACAGGATCAGAGACTCTACCTGTTTGTAGAGTCAAAGCAAGTAGAATCAGGAACATTACTGCAGCCAGTTTTGGATAATACTTTGTGTCACAGAGAGGTTAAGTCCATTGTCCCACGCCCTCTTGCTGGTGAGTGGCAGGCTGAAGGATCATAAGCAGTGCTTTCCGGTTTCCCAGGTGGTTCAGTGGAAGAGAACCTGCCTGCCAATGCAGGAGGAGGGTTGGGAAGATCCCCTGAAGAAGGAAATGGCAACTGGCAAGAAGGAAATGGCCCACTCCAGTATTCTTGCCTGGAGAATTCCATGGACAGAGGAGCCTGGCCAGCTTTAGTACATGGGGTGCAAAGAGTCAGACACAATTTAGTGACTGAACAACAACAGCCTCTAGCTGGCCAGTGATAGGCTACAGGAATTGTAACCAGTGCTTAGATTCTAGCTTCACTGGTAGATGCCTCGGCCCAAAATGGGTCCACTCTTTTTCATAACAGTTCCTCCAAATACTTGAAAATCATTACCAAGCTCCTCTTAGCTTCACTTTCTCCAGGCACAATTATGCCAGACTTTTCACTGTTTCCTACTAGCAATTATTTCCAGTCTTCAACGTACTGAGCCCTTTATCATTTTTCAATGTTTCACTTAACATGTGATACCCAGATTTGATGTAGCATTCTGTGGAATAAGCTGTGCAAAATGTGTGTGAGGGCAAGATTGCCCATAGGCTACTACCATGGAAGACAACAATTGCTTCGTTTGTTTCCCTTGTCAACTATATTGTAGTGTTGGACTGTATTAAGATTGACAAATCTCCAGAATTTTTTTTCTATAACCATAAGCAAGCCAAGTCTTTTGTGCTTCCCATACTTCTGCCATTTAATTAACTCTAATTCAAAGATTCATGTTCATCACAGCTCAAGGGTTGTAAAACACAATAGTTTATCATTGGGTTGTCAAGATACCACTTGCTTCCCATCTGCCCCCTGCCAAAATACCCACACGCTTTCTCCTAACAACTTTTATTCCCATGGCTCAGGCAATCCCTAAGCCTGAAAGAAAATAAACTAACAGCAGAATCCTGGTCTGAGAAACTTCCTGAAGAACAGACCAGATGATAGGAAAAGTCGGTTTAATTATATTTATAACCTCTCTTACTTTCATGAATGGGAATCACCAGGCTACTTAAAGTTTGCTTAAATTATTACAGAAGGAAATTAAAAACCATTTGTAGAATGGGGGAGATTTGGTTTTCTGACAAAAAGGACTGCCATGTGAATAACGATGTAGATGTTTTCTCTAGAGAGGACTGGTAGTTAGGAATTAGAGGAAATAAGAGCCTTCAAACACCTACTGCTGATTAGCAATGAACAGGGCTTCCATGGTGGGAAGCAGTTTGGGGGCAAATACCAAATTTTCAGTTATATAACAGATAGTACATATCCATTTGTTAACACTCTAGGCTTTTGTTGCATTGAATAACTGAATAAAAGCTTTCTCAACTCAGAAAAAATTAGAACTGACTTCAGAGCCTGTGCTTTCAAAGAGCAGTTTGCATCAGACAATTTATACGTTCAGTCAGTTCAGTTCAGTCGCTCAGTCGTGTCCGACTCTTTGAGACCCCATGAATTACAGCACGCCACGCCTCCCTGTCCATCACCAACTCCGGGAGTTGGTCCATCACCAACTCAAACTCATGTCCATCGAGTCAGTGATGCCATCCAGCCATCTCATCCTCTGTCGTCCCCTTCTCCTCCTGGCCCCAATCCCTCCCAGCATCAGAGTCTTTTCCAATGAGTCAACTCTTCGCATGAGGTGGCCAAAGTACTGGAGTTTCAGCTTTAGTATCACTCCTTCCAAAGAACACCCAGGATCCATCTCCTTTAGAATGGACTGGTTGGATCTCCTTGTAGTCCAAGGGACTCTCAAGAGTCTTGTCCAACACCACAGTTCAAAAGCCTCAATTCTTCAGCGCTCAGCTTTCTTCACAGTCCAACTCTCACATCTATACATGACTACTGGAAAAACCATAGCCTTGACTAGACGGACCTTTGTTGGCAAAGTAATGTCTCTGCTTTTGAATATGCTATCTAGCTTGGTCATAACTTTCCTTCCAAGGAGTAAGCATCTTTTAATTTCATGGCTGCAGTCACCATCTGCAGTGATTTTGGAGCCCCCAAAAATAAAGTCTGACACTGTTTCCACTGTTTCCCCATCTATTTGCCATGAAGTGATGGGACCAGATGCCATGATCTTAGTTTTCTCAATGTTAAGCTTTAAGCCAACTTTTTTACTCTCCTCTTTCATTTTCATCAAGAGGCTTTTGAGTTCCTCTTCACTTTCTGCCATAAGGGTGATGTCATTTGCATATCTGAGGTTATTGATATTTCTCCCAGCAATCTTGATTCCAGCTTGTGCTTCTTCCAGCCCAGCGTTTCTCATGATGTACTCTGTATATAAGTTAAATAAGCAGGGTGACAATATACAGCCTTGATGTACTCCTTTTCCTATTTGGAACCAATCTGTTGTTCCATGTCCAGCTTGAACTGTTGCTTCCTGACCTGTATACAGGTTTCTCAAGAGGCAGTTACATGCCCCCAAAGTTGTCATCATACTCCAAGGATGGTCAAATGGATCTCTATAAAGCCATTAACAGGACTTCCCTGGCAGTCCAGTATGCTTAAGACTCCAGGCATCCACTGCAGGGAGCATAAGTTTGATTCCTGGTCTGGGAACTAAGATTCCTAATGCTGTGTGTCATGGCCAAAAAAAAATTTTAAGTAATAATAAAATTAAACAACTAATTAGGAAATGTATCTCTTGCCTCTACAGTAGAGAAAATGTAATTTTGGAAGATTCTCAGTGGAGGGAGGTTTTTATCCATTGATATGTAAGTTGACAGAAAAAAATAACACTAGGAAGCAGATGGACAAGTCATTTGTTTTCTCAATCTCAAATGGAAGTAACAAATTACTATAATGTAAAGGAAAAAAGGAAAGAGTAACATAAATGATGCAAGATATTAATAATATTCAATATTTATCCACTGTAGCACCCTGATGCATTATGGGGAAAAAATAAAAACATTGGGACACATCCATTGAACCCTCAATTTTATACTCTCAGAGGTAACTGAGGAAATATAAGCAAACAGATGATCTAACATGTCTTCTGTTAGATGTATGTTGTGACAGAGACATAGCAATGGAGATTGTACCTGTGGGTCTTAGTTGCTTTGGGGGAGGAATTAGCAAAGGATCTGTCAACTGGAAAAAAAAAAAAAAACACTGTGAGAGTTGCAAATTAAGTTTTATCTAGGGAAAAATGAGGACCGTAGCCCACAGACAGCCTCTCAGATAACTCCAAGGAACTGCTCCAGAGAGGTAGGGGAAAGTCAGTATGTACGTGATTTTAGTGAAGGGGGATACATGCAGTCAGGCGCACATTTAGACAGAAGGCTGCTGCTAGTCACAAGGAGCAGATGTCTCCTTTAATGATTTTAGTGCTCTTCTAGATATGAGAAGATATAAGAAATTGAGTTCATAAAATCTCCTGAAAATGGATATCTAAGCCCTGTCCTACCAGTTTTTCCCAGAGCACAGAGTGCCTCGTTCCTGATTGTAGTGGGAATTTCTAATAATGTACTTTCACAGCCTTGAGAAATTCCACAGAAATAGCACCTGGAAAAACAGCATATATCAAGAAACTGTGTTAATGATTGTCTTTCATGTTTTTCTTAAGAATAATCTCCTTGTTACAAACCCCAAGGCCAGACCCAGAAGGGAGTATGACTTCGAGCATGGACCTTGGAACACTGGGTCAGCATTAGGCATGAACACTGCCTACGCACTTGCTGATTGCTCCTGAGACTATCCTAGAAGGGAACGACCTGGGGTATAAACAAGGAGATCTGGACTATGTCGAGGTAGTGTCTTGGGAAAGATAGAGCAAAGAAAGTTTTGTAGTCTGTAATTAGAAATAAAAGCTGGACTCACGGTGGACTCTCAACCTCAGTACAATAGAGGCTGCAGGTCCCCTGACCCATTGCACCAGATTTTGTGTTCTGTTTTCATTCTCGTCGCTCGCTCCCGGACCTTTAGGGCAACACCTGATCTCCACCCTGAACTCCTTTCAGGGTGTGCTGAAGGTCAGCAATTGCAGTGACAAGTGACTCCATTATTGTAGAACCAGATGGCAAGCATCAGTTTTAGCTGGCAGTTCGTAAGGAAAGGAGCCATGCTTTTTTTTTTTTTTTTGGTAAATAACCAGATGGTAAATATTTTAGGCTCTGCTATAGTCCCTGTCACACCTACTCAACTCTGCCATTATAACTAGCATGAGAATGTCCATAAAGCATTATTTATCAAAAAATCACAAAACAAAATGTAGTGTAGAATTTAAGTCCATTTTTGCAAACACACACATACAAGTCAACAGACATAAATTTGTTTATGAAGCACTTACTATAAGCCATGAAATTAAAAGAGGCTTGCTCCGTGGAAGAAAAGCTATGACCAACCTAGACAGCATGTTAAAAAGCAGAAACATCACTTTGCCAACAAAGGTCCGTATAGTCAAAGCTATGATTCTTCCAGTAGTCATGTACAGATGTGAGAGCTGGACCATAAAGAATGCTGAGTGCCAAAGAACTGGTGCTTTCAAACTGTGATGCTGGAGAAGACTCTTGAGAGTCCCTTGGACAGCAGGGAGATCAAACCAGTCAATCCTAAAGGAAATCAACCCTGAATGTTCATTGGGAGGACTGATGCTGAAGCTCTAATACTTTGGCCACCTGATGTGAAGAACCAACTCATTTGAAAAGACCCTAATGCTGGGAACAACTGAGGGCAGGAGGAAAACGGGGTGACAGAGAAGGAGATGGTTTGATGGCATTATCGACTCAAAGGACATGAATTTGTGCAAACTCCGGGAGATGGTGAAGGATAGGGAAGCCTGGCATGCTGCAGTTCATGGGGTCAAAAAAAGTCGGACATGACTTAGCAACTGAACAACAACACACTACTGCCATGGAGAACAGGACAGCATCCAGACCCTCATGATGGAGTGTACATGTGGTAAAGGGTTAGCAGTGTTTTTTTTCCTGTCGGTTACAATGATCATATTTTACTTTCTTAATTAAAAAAGTAATAAAGCCATTATCCTTCTCAAATATTTGAACCTTTTTTTTTAGTTATAAACATTATGAATTAGAAATAGATAAAGAAGATGGATAGAAAGATGCTTTCCTTAAAAAAACAGAGATTGAGAGGGAGAAATTAAACCTTTTACATTTCTCTCATGATTTCCTGGGCTTTCCCCAATAGCTCAGCGGTAAAGAATCTACCAGCAATGCAGGAGACTCAGGCTCGATCCCTGGGTCAGGAAGATTGCCTGGAGGAGGAAATAGCAACTCACTCCATTATTCTTGCCTGGAGAATCCCATGGACAGAGGAGCCTGGTGGGCTACAGTCCACAGGATCACCAAGAGTCAGACAAGACTAAACGCACAACAACATTTCATGATTTTTCTAGTTTCTCATGACCCAGTTGGGGCTTCCCTGGTGGCTCAGATGGTAAAGAATCTGCCTGCAATGAAGGAGACCTGGGTTCAATCCCTAGGTTGGGAAGATCCCCTGGAAAAAGGAATGGCAAACCACTCCAGTATTCTTGCCTAGAGAATCCCATGGACAGAGGAGCCTAGCAAACTATAGTCCAATGTGAGATTTTCAATGATAATTTTTCAAAGAAAATTTTTACATTTGCAACTTCTTTTTAAGGAGAGTTTACTGACCTTTTAAAATATTTATTTCATTTATCGGGCTCTATCAGGTCTTAGTTATGGCTTGTGGGGTCTCTCATTGTGTACAGTTAGTTGCTTCTCAGCCTGTGGGATCTTAGTTTCCCCTGCTGCTGCTGCTGCTGCTAAGTCGCCAGGGATCAAACCTGTGTCCCCTGCATTGCAAGGCAGATTCTCAACCACTAGACCACCAGGGAAGTCCCTACATTTTTATCTTAACAGCAGTGAACTTGACTCTCATACAAACTGCTCACTTTTATACTGACATCCTTTCCCCTTTCTTGAGTGTTTGAATTTTATTCATGCTTTTCTATATACCTCAAGGAACCTTTTAGGATAGGTTTGCAGGTGGTTTATTCTCTGAGAAATAACATGATAGTTTTCCCTCTTAACCACTGTGGACTGGCATCTTGTAAAAGAGATTCTTGAGGCCAGCCTATAATTATTTGACCCCTTAGGAGTAATCTAGTGTATCTATTTTTTAGATCCCCACACATTTTTAGTTATGTCTAAAATGTAGATTTCTATTTCATATATTGATTCATGTATGCATGCTAAGTCAAAAGTGTTACTCACTCAGTCATGGTAGACTCTATCCTGTGGACTGTAGCCCACCAGGCTCCTCTGTCCATGGGATTCTCCAGGCAAGAATACTGGAGTGGGTAGCCATTCTCTTCTCTAGCGGATCTTCCCAAACCAGGGATCAAACCCGGATCTTTTGCATTGCAGACAGATTCTTTACAGTCTGAAACACCAGGGAAACCCCCTTGGGAGTAGTCTATTATATCTACTTTTTAGATGCTCGCAAAATTATGTCTAATATAGATATATAGATTTCTATTTCATATATGCATGCCTACATCCATTCACCTACACACACACACACACACACAAACACACACACAGAGTTTATTTTATATTTATATCTCTCTTAGAAAACATTGTGTTTTGCTTCTCTTCTTTGACTTTTTTTCCTGACCCTCAGTAACTTCCTCAGATCAATGGGTTCAACTCTGAGGTTTTTTTCTTTTATTTCAACTCTGTCCCTTCGTTTCTTCTACAATTCCTATAGTGTGGTCTCTGTGATTCCATTTGTTTCTCCTAGATTTGTCATCCTTATATTCCATTTTCTCTCATCATTTTTAATATCATTTTTTTTATTTGAGTTCTGGGTAAATGTCTTGAGTTTGTCTTCTACTCTACCCATTCAGTTTTTCACTGTATCCTATTTTCAAGATCCATCTTCCACTAATGTTTTCACTTTGGTAGTCAGGTTTTCCATCTTCAATCAGTTTTTCCTAAACTTGGATTTTTCCCCCCATTTCTGAGTGCTCACTCCAGTATCATGATGGCATTTAAAAAAATCTTTATTGTTAACATGAATCAGAAATTGTACATAGTAAATCCACTTCAGATTGTTCCTGTTGATCTTTTCTTGAGCTGCAGTCTCTTTTCTTATGTTCAGTGATTTTTCTGCTTTCTCACCCTTAGAAAAAAAGACCTGCTTGCCAATATAATGATTAATGTAAGTCGTGGCCTAAATCAGCATTCCTGATAGACCCTTCACACTTTAAAGGGAGAAGAGATTTTTTTTTATTGGAATATAATTGCTTTACAATGTTGTGTTCATTTCTGCTGTATGATGAAGGGAATCAGCTATATGTATTCACATATCCTCTCCCCCTTGAACCTCCCTCCAACCCGCCCCTCTAGGTCATCACAGAGTACCAAGCTGAGCTCCCTATGCTATACAACAGCTTCCCACTAGGTTAACTGTTTCACATATGGTAGTGTATATATGCCAATCCTAATCTCCTAATTCATCCCACCCTCCTCTTCTCTGCCTTTGTCTACGTGTCTGTTCTCTCCGTCTACATTTCTATTCCTGCCCTGCAAATGGGTTCATCTGTACCATTTTTTTTATTCCACATGTATGTATTTAATATAGTATATTTGTTTTTCTCAATTTTCATGACCAAGGTCAACTGCCTGTAGGAAATGGACGAGAGATAGCTATAAGGAAACCCCCAGGGTTTTTCTCCCAACCATGAACCTCAGACATACCCTGTTCTTTCCTGTGGCCTTTGGCTGGGGAATAACCCTCCAGCATCCACTAGCCTTCCACTCTGGGGTGGGGCCTCAGTGCAGAAGCCACATTTGTACCCCATAACTAAACCTTTTTCTGCTTTGTCTCCCACAGGATCGCTCGCATGATTCGTCAGGAGAGAGGCAACGCCCTGCTGGTTGGAGTGGGAGGCACAGGAAAGCAGTCTCTTACAAGGCTCGCAGCTCATATATGTGGTTATAGATGTTTGCAGATTGAGTTGAGCCGGGGGTATAATTATGACAGTTTTCATGAGGACCTGAGGAAGCTGTACAAACTGGCTGGTGTAGAAGACAGGAATATGGTTTTCCTCTTCACAGACACCCAGGTACCCATTTAAATAACCAAAGAGCAAGAACAGGAAAGGGAAAGGCTACCCTCTCCAGTGTTCTGGCCTAGAGAATTCCAGGGACTGTATAGTCCATGGGGTCACAAAGAGTTGGACACGACCGAGTGACTTTCACACAAAACAAGAACAGGAAAAGGACACTTGTTATAATCGCATGTGTCCTTCGAATAGCTTGTATGAATGATGTAGTTCAGGGAATCTTTCCATCTAATAACAGAGTTCTTGGACCCTATAAAATACTACTTCTTTTAACAACTATTACTTCCACCTTTAAATTCTACATAAGAAAATGTAATCAGAGGTTAAGAGCATTAAGAAGGGACTTAACTTGGAGAGGAAGGACATAGACAGCAGAAGGTGATAAACTATTTCTGTGGAGGCAAATATAAAAAAGTAATTCCCTAAGTGAGATCAATTAGAGACATATGCTTTACTCAAGAAAAGGGAAAAATAATGGCTATATTTTAGTTAAATTAACTTTAAAGTAGGATTACATCCATGTCTACCACAACCAATTTAACTGATTTTGAATTTATTCTCTAATAAAGTGGCTCAACTGCTAAAGAATCCACCTGCAATGTGGAAGACCTGGGTTTGATTCCTGGGTTGGGAAGATCCCCTGGAGAAGGGAAGGGCTACCCACTCCAGTATTCTGGCCTAGAGAATTCCATGGACTGTACAGTCCATGGGGTTACAGAGTCAGACACAACTGAGCGACTTTCACTTCACTTCACTTCATTTTCTACATTGATTACACTTGGGTATTTTAATATCAGGGAAAATAAATAACTAATAAGGACTTACTGTATAGCACAGGGAACTCTACTCAATACTCTATAATGGCCTATATGGGAAAAGAATCTAAAAAAAGAGTAGATAAGTATATGTATAACTGATTCACTTTGTTTTACATCTGAAACTAACACAACATTTTAAATCAACTATACTCCAATAAAAATTTTAATACATATATATAAATTTTTTAATTAAAATTTTCTAATAACAGAAATCAGCCAAAGAATAAATGACAAATCTTACACATAAATATTTTAACTTCATTTTAGTTTCCCAAACACTGTAAACATGACTAAGTATGATCACAAAATGGGAAAAATATTTTTAATATATGTTACACGCAGTGAGCTTGTATCTGAGTTTGTAAATACCTTTTACAAATGAGAATTGAATATGTGGCCACCACCAGCTCCCCACTGGGCCCTGGGAGCTGCACGTGGAGGCACTGCTGGGGACGTCAGTGAGCCTTGCCACCTCTGCGAACGTTCCGCAGTGTTCGAAGAGTGCACATGCAGTTGATCCTGTGGATCCCAGTAGCCAGAGTGGAAGAGACATGACCTTCACATACCACATGCCCCCATATTTGATGCCCTGCCTCCTAGACCTGGAGTCTAACACCCCAGTGTGCCCCAAGCTACAGGTAAAAGTCTCCCCTTACTAAAATCATCCCATGAAATCTGAAAGAAGTGATTGCTTCTTCGAATGCACTGACACTACTTAAGTCTACAGGGATTGCGAAGAATCGGGGGAATGTAACTCCACAGTAAACCTCCTATAACTGGCCCCAAGAAATGGAGATCCACAAGTTGGCCCACAAAGAATTCAAAATAATCATTCTAAAGATTCTCTGAGAGTCACAAGAGAACACAGATAAACAATTTCATGACATCAGGAAAATAATGCAAGAACAAAGTGACAGCAAGTGACATCACCAAGATGGCCATATAGCTCAGTCCCCACTTTGCTCCGCCCCACAAGAACAACTAACAGTTATTCATGGATAAGACATGGAGAAAGTCCTAGAACATGAGGGTGAAGCTGAAGCATACCCCTGTGCCACAGAAACTGAGACAGACCATGTTAGAAGGATAAGAGGAGCAGTTACACACTGACCACACTGCCCTACCCCCAGGCCATCACAGCACCACATTAAGAGGTCTCTCCCGAGCCTACCAGTTCCTCCAGTGGAAAGAAAGAGGCCAGGATGGACATCCTGCTCCCCAATGTTCTGGGCCACACTGGGGTTTCACTCCAGTCTCAAATCACAGAGATGGTGAGAGACTCTGCAGCACTTGACCCCTAGGAATCCAGTTGTGTTATAGAAGGCCTGAGGATATAATAGCCAGCACTCTGATCATGACAGACCAAGTTCTTACCCTCAGCACCCAAGTAGTGGTCCAAGCCAGCAGCTTTACTCATCTGCAAAATCAGTCTGACCAAGGAGGTCAGCAGATGCAGATCTGCCTGATTCGAAGTCCTCAAAGGAAGTGCCTTGCCAGCCCTAGAGCCTGGTCAGGCCCCCCACTCACCCAGGCAGGGGAACTGAGTCACACCCTGCTCTCTGCTGAGTGTAGCTCTTGGCCCTTCCCAGCCAAAGAACCTGACCAGAACACCTGGAAAACTGTGTAGCCCAGCAGTGCTTAGGAGAGTCTGGCAGGAAGAGCAGATCACCCACACAGCAAAGCCAGTGACCCACTCAGCCAGGCAGGATGGCTAGAGTCAAGACCACAGACATCCTTGCACATGAAGCCAGTTATTCCACTCTGCCACGACAGGAAAGCTAATTCCTAGCCCCACCTACTGCTAAGTATAGTACCCAGTTCTGATAGTCTAGGAAACCTGATCAGAGAACCCAGGCAATCACTAAGTTCATCCTATAATCAGCAAGTTCATCCTTGCTCATTCAAAACCAAGCCGGAAGTCCTGTCCAACTGTTCTCAGCCAGTAGCATCACCCATGACCTCAGAGCTTAGGCATTGTCCTCACCCCAAAATAGACACTGATAGCAAGTCCCACGGGCTCAAAGACGTTACCAGTTGACATGTCCAGAAACGCAAACTGAGCTGACTGGCCAAGAACAATCTCTGCCGAAGTGAACCAGTAAAATCTGGAAGGGGACATCGTTTACTCTTCTTCTGGAATTTTATCTCATTCCTGGAAATGGCAATCCACTCCAGTATTTCTGCCTGGAGAATCCCATGACTAAAGGAGCCTCGTGGGCTACAGCCCATGGGGTCACAAAGAGTCAGACAGGACTGAGCTTCTAACACTTTCACTTTTCTTTTATTTGCAACATACTCTTCTGTTGCCTCATTTTGCCTAATTCTGTTTTTATTTCTATGCACTAAGTAGGTCATTCTCATTCATCATTGCTCTGTAAATAGTTGTAATTTTGGTGTCCCCGTGGGAGGAGGTGAGCTCAGGGTTATCCTGCTTTAACATCTTGGCTACTTCCCAAGATTGTTGTAGTTGTGCAGTTGCCAAGTTGTGTCTGACTTTTGCAACCCCATGAACTACAGCATGCCAGGCTTCCCTGTCCTTCACTCTCTCCTGGAGTTTACTCAGATTCATGTCCATAGAGTCAGTGCCATCCAACCATCTCATTCTCTGTCGCCCCCTTCTCCTCCTGCCCTCAATCTTTCCCAGCATCATGGTTTTTTTCCAATGAATCAGCTCTTGGCATCAGATGGCCAAAGTATTGGAGCTTCAGCATCAGTTCTTCCAGTAAATACTCAGGGTTGATTTCCTTTAGTATTGACTGGTTTGATCCCCCAAGGTTATCTTCTTTTAAAGATAAAATTAACTCAGTGTGAATTTTAGATCATATATTTGCTTTATAATGTATAGGAAGTAAATGTAAAATGGTTGACTAACTTATAATGACCACTCTGCTTTCTTCTACAGATTGTAGTGGAAGAGTTTCTAGAAGATATAAATAACATTCTGAACTCAGGTGAAGTGCCTAATTTATTTGAAAAGGATGAACTGGAGCAGGTTTTAGCAGCCACCAGACCAAGAGCAAAAGAAGTAGGAATTTCCGAGGGAAATAGAGATGAGGTAGGACGTGTCAAAATGGTAATAAGATTTTGGAAAAGAAAAAGTTGTCTCAGCCTTTTTCCAGTCATCCACAAACCCTTTTAAGCAGTCCATGGATAGAATTTTTTCAATGTAATTTGTTTTTAATCCTATGTACTTTATTTCCTACATTTAAAGCATTGGTTCATGAGACTTCCAGAGATGATTAGGGAAAGCACAAAACAGAATCCCTACTACCTACAGAGGGTCATGCTGCTGCTGCTGCTAAGTCGCTTCCGTCGTAGCCAACTCTGTGTGACCCCAGAGACGGAAGCCCACCAGGCTCGGGCAAGAACACTGGAGTGGGTTGCCATTTCCTTCTCCAATGCATGAAAGTGAAAAGTGAAGGTGAGAGAGTTTGGAAAGATGGCGGAGGAGTAGGACGGGGAGAACACTTTCTCCCCCACAAATTCATCAAAAGAGCATTTAAACGTCGAGTAAATTCCACAAAACAACTTCTGAATGCCGGCAGAGGACATCAGGCACCCAGAAAAGCAACCCAACTCTTCGAAAGGAGGAGCTCATCAAATGCCTCCATACCTACACTGAAACCAAGCACCACACAAGGGCCAATAAGTTCCAGGGCAAGACATACCAAGCAAATTCTCCAGCAACAAAGGAACACAGCCCTGAGCTTCAAGATACAGGCTGCCCAAAGTCACCCCAAAACTATAGACATCTCATAACTCATTACTGGACATTTCATTGCACTCCAGAGAGAAGAAATACAGCTCCACCCACCAGAACACCGACACAAGCTTCCCTAACCAGGAAACCTTGACAAGCCACCTGTACAAACCCACACACAGCGAGGAAACACCACAATAAAGAGAACTCCACAAACTGCCAGAATACAGAAAGGACACCCCAAACTCAGCAATTTAAACAAGATGAAGAGACAGAGGAATACTCAGCAGATAAAGGAACAGGATAAATGCCCACCAAACCAAACAAAAGAGGAAGAGATAGGGAATCTACCTGATAAAGAATTCCGAATAATGATAGTGAAATTGATCCAAAATCTTGAAACTAAAATGGAATCACAGATAAATAGCCTGGAGACAAGGATTGAGAAGATGCAAGAAAAGTTTAACAAGGACCTAGAAGAAATAAAAAAGAGTCAATATATAATGAATAATGCAATAAGTGAAATTAAAAACACTCTGGAGGCAACAAATAGTAGAATAACAGAGGCAGAAGACAGGATTAGTGAATTAGAAGATAGAATGGTAGAAATAAATGAATCAGAGAGGATAAAAGAAAAACGAATTAAAAGAAATGAGGACAATCTCAGAGACCTCCAGGACAATATTAAACGCTACAACATTCGAATCATAGGGGTTCCAGAAGAAGAAGACAAAAAGAAAGACCATGAGAAAATACTTGAGGAGATAATAGTGGAAAACTTCCCTAAAATGGGGAAGGAAATAATCACCCAAGTCCAAGAAACCCAGAGAGTACCAAACAGGATAAACCCAAGGAGAAACACCCCAAGACACATATTAATCAAATTAACAAAGATCAAACACAAAGAACAAATATTAAAAGCAGCAAGGGAAAAACAACAAATAACACACAAGGGAATTCCCATAAGGATAACAGCGGATCTTTCAATAGAAACTCTTCAAGCCAGGAGGGAATGGCAAGACATACTTAAAATGATGAAAGAAAATAACCTACAGCCCAGATTATTGTACCCAGCAAGGATCTCATTCAAGTATGAAGGAGAAATCAAAAGCTTTTCAGACAAGCAAAAGCTGAGAGAATTCTGCACCACCAAACCAGCTCTCCAACAAATACTAAAGGATATTCTCTAGACAGGAAACACAAAAACGGTGTATAAACTCGAACCCAAAACAATAAAGTAAATGGCAACGGGAACATACTTATCAGTAATTACCTTAAACGTAAATGGGTTGAATGCCCCAACCAAAAGACAAAGACTGGCTGAATGGATACAAAAACAAGACCCCTACATATGTTGTCTACAAGAGACCCACCTCAAAACAGGGGACACATACAGACTGAAAGTGAAGGGCTGGAAAAAGATTTTCCATGCAAATAGGGACCAAAAGAAAGCAGGAGTAGCAATACTCATATCAGATAAAATAGACTTTAAAACAAAGGCTGTGAAAAGAGACAAAGAAGGTCACTACATAATGATCAAAGGATCAATCCAAGAAGAAGATATAACAATTATAAATATATATGCACCCAAAACGGGAGCACCACAGTACGTAAGACAAATGCTAACAAGTATGAAAGGAGAAATTAACAATAACACAATAATAGTGGGAGACTTTAATACCCCACTTACACCTATGGATAGATCAACTAAACAGAAAATTAACAAGGAAACACAAACTTTAAACGATACAATAGACCAGTTAGACCTAATTGATATCTATAGGACATTTCATCCCAAAACAATGAATTTCACCTTTTTCTCAAGCGCACATGGAACCTTCTCCAGGATAGATCACATCCTGGGCCATAAAGCTAGCCTTGGTAAATTCAAAAAGATAGAAATCATTCCAAGCATTTTTTCTGACCACAATGCAGTAAGATTAGATCTCAATTACAGGAGAAAAACTATTAAAAATTCCAACATATGGAGGCTGAACAACACGCTGCTGAATAACCAACAAATCACAGAAGAAATCAAAAAAGAAATCAAAATTTGCATAGAAACGAATGAAAATGAAAACACAACAACCCAAAACCTGTGGGACACGGTAAAAGCAGTCCTAAGGGGAAAGTTCATAGCAATACAGGCACACCTCAAGAAACAAGAAAAAAGTCAAATAAATAACCTAACTCTACACCTAAAGCAACTAGAAAAGGAAGAAATGAAGAACCCCAGGGTTAGTAGAAGGAAAGAAATCTTAAAAATTAGAGCAGAAATAAATGCAAAAGAAACAAAAGAGACCATAGCAAAAATCAACAAAACCAAAAGCTGGTTCTTTGAAAGGATAAATAAAATTGACAAACCATTAGCCAGACTCATCAAGAAACAAAGGGAGAAAAATCAAATCAACAAAATTAGAAACGAAAATGGAGAGATCACAACAGACAACACAGAAATACAAAGGATCATAAGAGACTACTATCAACAATTATATGCCAATAAAATGGACAACGTGGAAGAAATGGACAAATTCTTAGAAAAGTACAACTTTCCAAAACTGGACCAGGAAGAAATAGAAAATCTTAACAGACCCATCACAAGCATGGAAATTGAAACTGTAATCAAAAATCTTCCAGCAAACAAAAGCCCCGGTCCAGACGGCTTCACAGCTGAATTCTACCAAAAATTTAGAGAAGAGCTAACACCTATCCTGCTCAAACTCTTCCAGAAAATTGCAGAGGAAAGTAAACTTCCAAACTCATTCTATGAGGCCACCATCACCCTAATACCAAAACCTGACAAAGATCCCACAAAAAAAGAAAACTACAGGCCAATATCACTGATGAACATAGATGCAAAAATCCTTAACAAAATTCTAGCAATCAGAATCCAACAACACATTAAAAAGATCATACACCATGATCAAGTGGGCTTTATCCCAGGGATGCAAGGATTCTTCAATATCCGCAAATCAATCAATGTAATACACCACATTAACAAATTGAAAAATAAAAACCATATGATTATCTCAATAGATGCAGAGAAAGCCTTTGACAAAATTCAACATCCATTTATGATAAAAACTCTCCAGAAAGCAGGAATAGAAGGAACATACCTCAACATAATAAAAGCTATATATGACAAACCCACTGCAAACATTATCCTCAATGGTGAAAAATTGAAAGCATTTCCTCTAAAGTCAGGAACAAGACAAGGGTGCCCACTTTCACCATTACTATTCAACATAGTTTTGGAAGTTTTGGCCACAGCAGTCAGAGCAGAAAAAAAAATAAAAGGAATCCAAATTGGAAAAGAAGAAGTAAAACTCTCACTATTTGCAGATGACATGATCCTCTACATAGAAAACCCTAAAGAGTCCACCAGAAAATTACTAGAAATAATCAATGACTACAGTAAAGTTGCAGGATATAAAATCAACACACAGAAATCCCTTGCATTCCTATACACTAATAATGAGAAAACAGAAAGAGAAATTAAGGAAACAATTCCATTCACCATTGCAACAGAAAGAATAAAATACTTAGGAATATATCTACCTAAAGAAACTAAAGACCTATATATAGAAAACTATAAAACACTGGTGAAAGAAATCAAAGAGGACACTAATAGATGGAGAAATATACCATGTTCATGGATTGGAAGAATCAATATAGTGAAAATGAGTATACTACCCAAAGCAATTTATAGATTCAACGCAATCCCTATCAAGCTACCAACAGTATTCTTCACAGAGCTAGAACAAATCATTTCACAATTTGTATGGAAATACAAAAAACCTCGACTAGCCAAAGCGATCTTGAGAAAGAAGAATGGAACTGGAGGAATCAACCTACCTGACTTCAGGCTCTACTACAAAGCCACAGTTATCAAGACAGTATGGTACTGGCACAAAGACAGAAATATTGATCAATGGAATAAAATAGAAAGCCCAGAGATAAATCCACGCACATATGGACACCTTATCTTCGACAAAGGAGGCAAGAATATACAATGGATTAAAGACAATCTCTTTAACAAGTGGTGCTGGGAAATCTGGTCAACCACTTGTAAAAGAATGAAACTGGACCACTTTCTAACACCATACACAAAAATAAACTCAAAATGGATTAAAGATCTAAATGTAAGACCAGAAACTATAAAACTCCTAGAGGAGAACATAGGCAAAACACTCTCCGACATACATCACAGCAGGATCCTCTATGACCCACCTCCCAGAATATTAGAAATAAAAGCAAAAATAAACAAATGGGACCTAATTAACCTTAAAAGCTTCTGCACATCAAAGGAAACTATTAGCAAGGTGAAAAGACAGCCTTCAGAATGGGAGAAAATAATAGCAAATGAAGCAACTGACAAACAACTAATCTCAAAAATATACAAGCAACTCCTACAGCTCAACTCCAGAAAAATAAACGACCCAATCAAAAAATGGGCCAAAGAACTAAATAGACATTTCTCCAAAAAAGACATACAGATGGCTGACAAACACATGAAAAGATGCTCAACATCACTCATTATCAGAGAAATGCAAATCAAAACCACTATGAGGTACCATTTCACACCAGTCAGAATGGCTGCGATCCAAAAGTCTACAAATAATAAATGCTGGAGAGGGTGTGGAGAAAAGGGAACCCTCTTACACTGTTGGTGGGAATGCAAACTAGTACAGCCACTATGGAGAACAGTGTGGAGATTCCTTAAAAAACTGGAAATAGAACTGCCTTATGATCCAGCAACCCCACTGCTGGGCATACACACTGAGGAAACCAGAAGGGAAAGAGACACGTGTACCCCAATGTTCATCGCAGCACTGTTTATAATAGCCAAGACATGGAAGCAACCTAGATGTCCATCAGCAGATGAATGGATAAGAAAGCTGTGGTACATATACACAATGGAGTATTACTCAGCCATTAAAAAGAATACATTTGAATCAGTTCTAATGAGGTGGATGAAACTGGAGCCTATTATACAGAGTGAAGTAAGCCAGAAGGAAAAACATAAATACAGTATTCTAACGCATATATATGGAATTTAGAAAGATGGTAACAATAACCCTGTGTACGAGACAGCAAGAGACACTGATGTATAGAACAGTCTTATGGACTCTGTGGGAGAGGGAGAGGGTGGGAAGATTTGGGAGAATGACATTGTAACATGTAAAATATCATGTAAGAAACGAGTTGCCAGTCCAGGTTCGATGCACGATACTGGATGCTTGGGGCTAGAGCACTGGGACGACCCAGAGGGATGGTATGGGGAGGGAGGAGGGAGGAGGGTTCAGGATGGGGAACACATGTATACCTATGGTGGATTCATTTTGATGTTTGGCAAAACTAATACAATTATGTAAAGTTTAAAAATAAAATAAAATTTAAAAAAAAAAAAAAGTGAAGGTGAAGTCACTCAGTTGTGTCCGACTCCTAGTGACCCCATGAACTGCAGCCTATCAGGCTCCTCCGTCCATGGGATTTGCCAGGCAAGAGTACTGGAGTGGGTTGCCATTGCCTTCTCCACAGAGGGTCATAGTCCTATTTAAACTGGAAAACTTCTCTTATCCTTCTTTAATACAAGTTTATTTCACACACCCCCAGTGCCCTGCCTGAGGAGTTCAGTGCTTTTGACTCCGTGTCCTGTCAGCAAGAGGCGTCCCAGGTGACTCAGTGGTAAAGAATCCTCCTGAAAATGCAGCAGACTCACGTTCAATCCCTGGGTCCATCATGAAGATCCCCTAGAGAAGGAAATGGCAACCCACTGCAGTATTCTTGACTGGGAAACCCCATGGGCAGAGAAGCTTGGCAGGCTATAGTCCATGGGGTCGCAAAAAGAATTGCACATGACTTCACAACTAAACAACAACAATAGCCTATCAGCAGAATAATGAAATGCATTCTCTTTCTCTCTCTTACACACACACGCACAAAACACAGCTGCGGTCCACTCTCATTTCTCCAACATTGTGCTAGATTCTCTAAGCCACTGTTTGTCTATCCCAGGTCTTTCTCTTCTTTCTGCATCTTATCTTTTTTGGCCACTCTTTCTCATATTGTCTCTTCTGTGTCCTTTCATGAGAATTCCCTCCACTGCTAGGTCAGGACTTATGGGCACAGACAACTATTATAAGCAGAAGTGGCTTTAACATTGGAAGGGCTAAACAAAGGGATGCCATGCTGAATTCCTTGGAATGATTATGAAATGACACTGTAGAAGTCAACAGTCAGGGACACTGCTGTGTCTGCCACAGTCATTCTGCTGAGCCAGGAAGCCTCTACCCCAGAATGCTCCTGCTTCAGCTCCCAAGCCGTGTGTCCCCCACCATGTTGGGAGCAGCTGAAGTAAGGAGCCACATCCAGGGATAGTGACAGGAGGTCCATGCCATTTCTGCTGGGCTCTGCACCTGCAAAAATACTTGCCCTGCCCCGTGTCTCTCTCTCCCAGTGGTCTTCTACCTCAAAGCAAAATTTTGTATGAACACACCTCTCCACTTTATTCAAGGGGTCTCTCAAATCCACTGATGAAGAGTGCTCATCTCACATCCCAAACCCAACTTGCAACAGAGTCTGAAAATTTTCATTTAATCTTTTGAGTCTGCATGAGAAGAAGGGACTTGGAATGGGATGTTAAAACAATTCACGTGTCCACTCCACAAACTTTTTAAATTTGGTATTGGTAGAGTCAGATGCATTAGCCAGCACTTCTTTTCATCATGGGTTCAGCCTTATTCTAAATTGAAAGTATCTTTCTTTTTGTCAGGTGTTTCAGTATTTCATCAGCAGAGTCCGTCAGAAGCTGCACATTGTGCTCTGCATGAGCCCCGTTGGGGAGGCCTTCCGGTCCCGATGCCGGATGTTTCCATCCCTTGTGAACTGCTGCACCATTGACTGGTTTGTCCAGGTCAGTAACATCACAACATATCTCTTTAAGAAGTTGGACTTGCTTGACTTTAATTTTTTTTTATTAAAGTGTAATTGATTTACAGTGTTTCAGGTGTAGAGCAAAGTGATTCAGTTACATATATATTCAGTTATACATATGTACATATGTATATATATATTGGATTATTTTCCATTTAGGTTATTACAAAATATTGAATACAATTCCCTGTGCTATACAGTAGGTCCTTGTTGTTTATCTGTTTTATATATGTGAAAGTGTTAGTCACTCAATGGTGTCCAACTCTACAACCCCATGGACTGTAGCCCACCAGACTCCTTTGTCCATGCTATTCTCCAGGCAAGAACACTGGAGTGGGTGGCCATTCCCTTCTCCAGGAGATCTTTCCGACCCAGGGATTGAACCCCAGTCTCCTGCCTTAAGGGAAGATTCTCTACCATCTGCTGCTGCTGCTGCTAAGTCGCTTCAGTCATGTTCGACTCTGTGGGACCCCATAGACGGCAGCCCACCATCTGAGCCACCTATATATAATTGTATGCATATGTTAATCCCAAATTCTCAATTTACCCCTGCGCCCACCTCTCCCCTTTAGTAACCACAAGTTTGTTTACTACGTCTGTGAGTCTGTTTCTGTTTTGTAAGTTCATTTGTATCATTTTTTTAGATTCCACATATAAGTGCTATCATATGATATTTGTCTTTCTCTGTCCAACTTCACTCAGTATGATAATCTCTAGGTCTATGCATGCTGCTTTTAAATGGCAATGTTTCATTCTATTTTATAGCTGATTAGTATTCCATTGTATATATGTGCATATGTGTGTGTATGTATGTGTATATCACATCTTCTTTATCCATTTATCTGTATATGGACAATTAGGCCACTTCCATGTCCTGGCTATTGTAAATAGTACTGCTGTGAACATTGGGGGCCGTGTATCTTTTCGAATTAGAGTTTTTATCTTTTTCAGGTATGTGTCTGAAGTTGCTTGATTTTAAAAAGGTAACACCCTGTCCACTAAGAACTCAAGGGTACTTACATTAGCTTCAAAACCCACTGGAAATTTACTCACATACAAGTGTTGACAATGACAATCATTAAACAAACACAAATAGAATTTATAAAGAAGAGGAAACTATTAAATTTGTCAATGTAGAGGTTATCAGTGATCTTGACAAGAGTTATTTCAATGGAGTGATGGGGGAGATGATGCTGTGAAAGTGCTGCACTTAATATGCCAGCAAATATGGAAAACTCAGTAGTCTCCACAGGACTGGAAAAGGTCAGTTTTCATTCCAATCCCAAGGAAAGGCAATGCCAAAGAATGCTCAAACTACCGCACAATTGCACTCATCTCACACACTAGTAAAGTAATGCTCAAAATTCTCCAAGCCAGGCTTCAGCAATATGTGAAGTGTGAACTTCCAGATGTTCAAGCTGGTTTTAGAGAAGGCAGGGGAACAAGAGATCAAATTGCCAACATCCGCTGGATCATCAAAAAAGCAAGAGAGTTCCAGAGAAACATCTATTTCTACTTTACTGACTATGCCAAAGCCTTTGACTGTGTGGATCACAATAAAATGTGGAAAATTCTGAAAGAGATGGGAATACCAGACCACCTGACCTGCCTCTTGAAAAACCTGTGTGACATGGAACAACAGACTGGTTCCAAATAGGAAAAAGAGTGCATCAAGGCTGTATTTGTCACCCTGCTTATTTAACTTATATGCAGAGTACATCATGAGAAACACTGGGCTGGAGGAAGCACAAGTTGGAATCAAGATTGCGGGGAGAAATCAATAACCTCAGATATGCAGATGACACCACCCTTATGGCAGAAAGTGAAGAAGAACTAAAGAGCCTCTTGATGAAAGTGAAAGAGGAGACTCAAAAAGTTGGCTTAAAGCTCAACATTCAGAAAACTAAGATCATGGCATCCGGTCCTAGCACTTCATGGCAGATAGATGGGGAAACAGTGGAAACAATGGCTGACTTTATTTTTCTGGGCTCCAAAATCACTGCAGATGGTGATTGCAGCCATGAAATTAAAAGACGCTTACTCCTTGGAAGGAAAGTTATGACTGACCTTTAATATGACAGCATATTAAAAAGCAGAGACATTACTTTGCCAACAAAGGTACATCTAGTTAAGGCTATGGTTTTTCCAGTGGTCATGTATGGATAGAGTTGGACTATAAAGAAAGCTGAGCACCGAAGAATTGATGCTTTTGAACTGTGGTGCTGAAGAAGACTCTTGAGAGTCCCTTGGACTGCAAGAAGATCCAACCAGTCCATTCTAAAGGAGATCAGTCCTGGGTGTTCACTGGAAGGACTGATGTTGAAGCTGAAACTCCAATACTTTGGCCACCTGATGCGAAGAGCTGACTCATTGGAAAAGACCCTGATACTGGGAAAGATTGAGGGCAGGAGGAGAAGGGGATGACAGAGGATGAGATGGTTGGATGGCATCATCGACTCAATGGACATGGGTTTAGGTGGACTCCGGGAGTTGGTGATAGACAGGGAGGCCTGGTGTGCTGCGGTTCATGGGGTTGCAAAGAGTCAGACATGACTGAGTGACTGAACTGAACTGATGGGGGAGAAGGTTCAAGAGAGAAGAAGGAAAAGGAATCAGAGACAAACCTTTCAAGGAGTTTTGCCCCAAAGGAGTACCAAGAGATGGGTAATAGCCAGAGGGGTATGTGAGGTCAAGAGAGAAGTATTTTTAAGTGGGGAACACAAGCAATGCACGTGTGCTGATGAAAATGATTCAGAAAACAGAATTATATTGATGGTGCAGCAGACAGAGTTAGGCATTGCTGGACCAATGTGACTGAATAGGCAAGAAGAGATGGGACGGAGTTCCCAGTGAAGGAGCTGACCTGGGCAGGGAGCATGCACAGCTCACCCCAGAGCATAAAATGCAGGTAGAGGGGAAGACAGAGTGGAAGCTCACTGAAGTTCTATTTGCATTGCTTCTATTTTTTTAATGATGTAGGGAGCAAAGTCATGAATGGTAAAGAAGAGAGAGGAAGTGTTAGCAGTCTTAGGAAGTAACATAGGGTGTGAAATACTCAGAGGAATCAGAAGTGATGGGTGAGACAACACAGAAGTTTTTCCAGGCTGCACTAAGAACTCGCTTGAGCTAGTTGTCATGAATTGACAATGAGACCAGTTAGCACAGCTATGGGTTTTTCTCTAGCTGTGCTAGCTGCATGATTGTAGACATGGGGTAACAGAGAATTGCATTTGACTGATGTTCAGTTGAGCTCAAAGAGTTAGGAGAGGAGCAAATGAGTTGAGATGAACAGGACAGTGATTATACCAAGTTCAAATTGTATAATAGGCAGAGTGATGACATGAGATCCTTGTAATGTATGTGATTTTAGTTATGAAATTAAAAACAGCCACATTTATTCATTCAACCTAGACATTCATTCAGTCAACCTAGACAGCATATTAAAAAGCAGAGATATTACTTTGCCAACAAAGGTCTGTCTAGTCAAAGCTTTGGTTTTTCCAGTAGTCACATATGGATGTGGAAGTTGGACTATATAGAAAGCTGAGCACTGAAGAATTGATGCTTTTGAACTGTGGTATTGGAGAAAACTCTTGAGAATCCCCTGGGCTGCAAGGAGATCCAACTAGTCCATCCTAAAGGAAACCAGTCCTGAATATTCATTGGAAGGACTGATGCTGAAGCTGAAGCTCCAGTACTTTGGCCACCTGATTTGAAGAACTGACTCATTTGAAAAGACCCTGATGCTGGGAAAGATTAAAGGTGGGAGAAGAAGGGGATGACAGATGAGATTATTGGATGGCATCACTGACTCAATGGACATGAGTTTGAGTAAGCTCTGGGAGTTGGTGATAGACAAGGATACCTGGCATGCTGCAGTCCATGGGGGTCACAAAGAGTCGGACACAACTGAGCGACTGAACTGACTAACTTATTCATTCAACCAACAGTAGTTATTGAGTAACTTCTATGTAGCAGACACTGTGCAAATGCAGACCCAGACCCCTGTCTAATGAACACAGCCATTCAGTTCATGAAACATCATGGACACAAGTAGGAGTTACAGTGAAGGGGGGCCAAGGTGAGGAAGAATTGCAGAGAAATGCATTTTTCTTAATAGTTAAACCGTGCATTATGGAAATGAACAACTGACTTTCCAAATCATATCTTTATTTACAGTGGCCCAGAGAAGCACTTCTTTCTGTATCAAAGACGTTTTTCTCAAATGTTGATGCCGTAAATGAAGAACTGAGAGAAAAGCTTTCCCTCATGTGTGTGAATGTCCACTTGAGTGTCTCCAATATGGCAGAACGCTATTACACAGAGCTCCGGAGAAGGTACTACACAACACCCACCTCCTACTTGGAACTCATCAATCTCTACCTGTCTATGCTGACTGAAAAGAGGAAGCAGTTGGTTTCTGTAAGTTTAATATTATTAATTAAAAAAAATTTTTTTTTTTTGCTTGATCTCAAAACCTTTACCAGAATGTGTGGAAGATCTATGTGCCATCTTGCCTGTTGGACATCTCTCCATCCTAACATGCCCTTGACAACCTACAATATGACCAAAAAGTATATTGTGTTGGTCATCTAGAGGCCTTGCCCTTATTTAATATTTTGTCTTCTATCATTTACATAAGTGTCCTTGACTCAGGGATGTGATATGGACATTGTAACAGAATTAAAGTTAAGCCCATATCTAGCCACCTCTGCAGTGTTTAGTAAGAAGGAAAACTTTTGGTTTAGTAATGGAGATGGGAGTTTGGTTGTCTTACCTATCAGTGGTTCCCATTCAGAGCAAGGACTCTGGTGTCAGACAGACCAGGTAGCACCTCATTTCTGACTCTTTCTTCCTGAACAACTTGGAGAAGGTTTTGTAACTACTCCAATCTTAGTACAAAATAAGGTTTTTAAAAATCTGTATCTACCTCTTGGATTGTGGTAGAATTTAAATAAGATACTGTTTGTGAAGTATTGGAATATGATCTGATACAAATAAGTGCTCAAAATAGTGACTGCTTACTACATCGTCATCATTGTAATCATCATTAAGCTATTAACATGACCTAAAATTTTCAACATTTTAAATAACAAAAATGAAATCATTTATCATTTAGATATTTTAAGTGTTTTTCAATGGATATTACCTGGTAAATGTATGCCTAGTAAAATAATGTGACATATTTTTGAAACCAGCCTATTTGAGCCACCTTTTCTGTCTCATCCTCAAAAAAGTTATTCCCAGGTGGCTTATCTACCATATACTGCCCTTTGATTCTAGTCAAGGGTTTCCTGCCCCTGTGGACACGTCAGCAACCAGAGGTAAGTATCTGGGACACTGTTTGTCTCCAGTGGCCTCAGCCCTGCTGGTCCATCCTAAGGGAACAAGCTCCCAGAGATGTGAACTCCAGGAATTTCTATCTGAATTTGTCCTTAATTCATTCACCATGCTACCAAGCTACCACAGGAGCTAAAAATAATACAGTGTGATCCCTCAGTGATGCCCTACTCCCGTGGCCAGGGGACAGGGATCCAAACCCACTGTGGTGAACTTCAGGGCCATGTGTTCCTGTACATTCAGTGTTAAGTATTACAAACCGATTCACTAATTCTGCCAATGCAAAATTCTAGTGCATAAATCAGATAGAGATACCAATAAACTCATAGTTTGTAATACTCAATATAATAGTTATTTTCTTTGTCATGTAGGCACGTGAACGGGTGAAGAATGGTCTCACCAAGCTATTAGAAACAAATGTACTAGTAGATAAAATGAAATTAGATCTTTCAGCTTTAGAACCTGTCCTTTTAACAAAATCACAAGATGTTGAAGCCCTGATGGACAAACTGGCGGTGGATCAAGAAAATGCGGATCAGGTATGCAGCATCACCTGAGGGTGGGTGAGGACGCTTTGACTACCAGCTGACCCCTTACGTACAATGATAAAGAATGGGACTTTTTAGATATGTTATTAAATTTAATTTCAGTATGTTGTTAAAACAATGAACTGGTAGATCAGTTTAGCCATGCTTTTAATCCTGGCTCTCTCCCTGATAATCAGGAAATGCAATGAATGGGACAGAGAAAGTTGTAAGAAAAGTACAAGCTACAAATATAAAGCATCCAATCTTCTCCCAAGAATGAATTAGTTGTTCGTTCTTATAACTCTATCTCCATTATTTTATCATCATGCCATGAGATGGACAAAGAAGAGTGTAAAATGCAGTATACCTAATCTTCTTTCATCATTGGTCTGATTCAAGAGTAAATATAACTCACTATTATTTGCCTTATTTTGTTTTTTTTTTAACTTTTTAAACTTTTTATTTTGTTCTGGGGTATACATATACATATATCCATTCTCCCCCAAACCCACCTTCCATTCAGGCTGCCACATAACAGTGAACAGAGTTCCATGTGCTATACAATAGGTCCTTATTGGTTATCCATTATTCACTTTGTTTTTAAACATTGAAATTCACATACTGAGATCACTTGAGCAGTCATGTTTCAATGATTAGGTCCGTAGCGTTGTGCAAGAAGATGAAGCGATAGCAAAAGTGAAAGCCGAAGAGACCCAAGCCATAGCTGACGATGCTCAGCGAGATCTTGAAGAAGCGCTCCCTGCCCTCGATGCTGCTAACAAAGCGTTGGATTCCTTAGATAAAGCAGATATATCTGAAATCAGAGTTTTCACAAAGCCCCCAGATATGGTCATGACCGTGATGGAAGCCATCTCCATTCTCTTGAATGCCAAGTGAGTGCCTCACAATCACCCAGTACAAAATGCCTGGTGGAATTTCTTTGCTTTTTTCCTTCATTCTCATTTACATATTTTCATTCTTTTGTTCACCCTCTCATTGATTCGATCAGTCATCCAACAAATTGATTGATACTTTAATAGTATTTTTTTAATTAATTAATTTTTATTTTTGGCTACTTGGTCTTCATTGCTACGTGGGCTTTCTCTAGCTGCGGTGAGCAGGGGCTGCTGTCCAGCTCGGTTATAGTATGCCGGCTTCTCATTGTGGTGGCTTCTCTTGGTGCACAGCACGGTCTCTAGAGCAGGCAGACTTCAGTAGTTGTGGTGCTCGATCTTAGCTGGCCCATGGAACATCATGGAATTTGCCCAGACCAAGTCCCCTTCATTGCCAGGCAGATTTCCAACCACTGTACCACCAGGGAAGTCCCAATAGTATTTTTTTTTAATTATAAGTGACACACAGATGGTACATCACTAAACACCTATCTTTATAGCTTCTTTAGATTATCTTCGATCTTCTCTCTTGCTTAGAAATAACAATAGTAATAGTAGCAGTAAAACAAAACTCATTTGGGGTGGAAATTAACACAAATGTCATTCTACAAATTTTGCAAGTCAGTTAGATACAAACAAAGTGAGTTTTTATAACTATAGCTCAACCAGTAAATGGGGCTTCCCTGGTGGCTCAGATAGGCTGCAATGCAGGAAACCCACGTTTGATCCCCGGGCCAGGAAGATCCCTTGGAGGAGGAAATGGCAACCTACTCCAGTATATACTTGCCTGGAGAATTCCATGGACGGAGGAGCCTGGTGGGCTACAGTCCATGGGGTCGCAAAGAGTCATACACAACTGAGCACCTAGCACTTTCAACCAGTAAATAAGAACATTTTCGGAAAAATCATTGTAAATATTAAAAAGAAAAAACAGGCTATACACACTATGAAATTAAATAGCATAAATATATGCCTAGAAAACAAAAGTAGTAAGTCATGGTGCTCTTAAAGCCTAGCAAAATGCTTTCAGTAAATTGTGTTGTATTTCCTTTATAATAGGAAGAGAGCAAGTTAAATTGTTACATAACTAATGACATAGACAGTTGACGTGTTGTTGTTCAGTCATTAAGTAGTGTCCAACTCTTTGCAACCCCATGGACTGCAGCATGCCAGGCTTCTGTGTCCTTCACTATCTCCCAGAGTTTGCTCAAACTCAAGTCCACTGAGTTGGTGATGCCATCCAACCATCTCATCCTGTCATCCCCTTCTCCTCTTGCTCTCAGTCTTTCCTAGCATCAGGGTCTTTTCCAATGAACTGGCTCTTTGCATCAGGTGGCTAAAGTATTGGAGCTTCAGCATCAGTCTTTCCAATGAATATTGAAGTTTGATTTCCTTTAGGGTTGACTGGTTTGATCTCCTTGCAGTCCAATTCCATGAAATCATGCATAATTGACATATAGTCTTTTTTTAATCTGTAGAATAATATCTTAATGTTCTCAAAGGAATACATTTCTCTTGTTGTCACATTCCTTTATTGCAATGCTATTAACTTACCATTTGTGTCTTTTAGACCTGACTGGCCAACAGCAAAGCAACTTCTTGGTGACTCTAACTTCCTAAGAAGACTTTTAGAATATGATAAGGAAAATATTAAGCCTCAAATCTTGGCAAAACTTCAAAAATATATTAATAATCCTGATTTTGTGCCTGAAAAAGTTGAGAAAGTGTCCAAAGCCTGTAAATCCATGTGCATGTGGGTAAGAGCCATGGATTTGTATTCCCGAGTTGTCAAAGAAGTCGAGCCAAAGAGACAGAAACTCCGTGCTGCACAGGTATATTGTCTGTGTTGTGATATCTTATAGAATCAATGACCATGATCATCATTCAAGCTTCTTTTGTGGTGCCACTGAGACCCTATGCCATACAGACAGTAACCATGCTCTTGAAGATTATTTTTCGTTTTCACAAAAGTGTTAGTTGCTCAGTCGTGTCTGACTCTTTGTGATCTCATGGACTCTAGCCCACCAGGCTCCCCTGTCCATGGAATTCTCCAGGCAAGAATACTGGAGTAGGTCGCCATTCCCTTCTTTAGGGGATCTTCTCAACTAAGCAGTTGAACCTGGGCTCCTGCATTGCAGGCAGATTCTTTACTATCTGAGCCATCAGGGAAGCCCAGAATAGCTAGTAGAGATTGTTATTTCATGTTCCCAATGCTGTGGGCCCAGTTTGATCCCTGATTAGGGAACCAGATCTCACATGCTGCAATTGAGAGTTTATATGCCGCAACTAAAGATCCCACATGCCACAACTATGACCCAGCATAGCCAAATAAATAAGTAAACATTTAAAAAAAAAAAGATTCAAACATGAACAAGTGTGGCTGTGTTTCAATATAACTTTATTTATGGTCATTGAAATTCAAATTTCATACAATTATCATGTGTTATGAAATATTATCCCTTTGATTTTTTTTCCCCTAACCATTTAAAACTGTAACCACACAAAAATAGGTAGCAGGCTGGATTTGGCCTGCAAGCCATAGTTGCAGACCTCTGCTCTAGAGAACTAGTTAGGAAAGATTAGTTTTCACTATTGCATGAATATTTCATTTGTTTTATCATTTTTTAAATACTTATTTATTTTTAGCTGTACTGAGTCATCACTGCTGTTCAGGCCTTTTCTCTAGCTGTGGTGAGCAGGGTCTACTCTCTCGGTGCACAGGCTTCTCACTGCAGTGGCTTCTCTTGTTGTGAAGCATGGGCTCTAGGGCTCGTGGTGCTCAGTAGTCGCAGCACATGGGCTCAGTAGTTGCAGCTCCTTGGCTCCAGAGTTACAGGGAAGCCCTGTCTTATCATTTAAAGTTAATAGTTCATTATAGTAACTAACTCACCTCCAAATGCTTAGTATATCTGTTTTGCTAATCTTTCTATGATTCACTGGGCTTTGTTTTGTTCTGTTTGGTCCTCCTCTTATATTTTATTCTATTTTATACTTGGTTTAATTTTGTATATCATATCAAAATCTTTTAGAAGAAAATCTTTTGGGGAGAAAGAGAAAGTAAATCTGATTTTTTAAAAATAGCCCATTATAAATCGGCAAATTCAACCCTCTTTGGAGCTTATTCTTAAAACATTTACTTGATTTTATTAGGCTGAACTTGATATCACTATGGCTACTTTGAAAGAAAAGCAAGCATTACTAAGACAAGTGGAAGAACAAATACAAGCCTTACAAGATGAATACGACAAAGGTGTGAATGAGAAAGAAAGTCTGGGTAAGTAACTCATCAAATTTGTGTTGGTTAGGAAATGCCAGATTTTCCAAAGGAGACAGTGTTTTCAGGCAGTCAGATCTCAGCTTCCATCCAACATATGGCCATATTTGCATTAGATGGATAGTCTTAACCTTCAAGTATAACATTAGAAGAACTGAGTATATTGTATGTATTCACCTTCTATGTCTGAATAAGACAGAGCAGCACGTGAATTGGATCCAGAAAATAAATACTACAGGGGCAAAAAGAGAGCTCTGTCTTCAGGCAGAAGAAAGGAGTATCAAAAAGGAGCTCTCTGTCACAGATGTGAAGAACAAACATATGGATACCAAATGGGAACAGGGAAGGATGAATTGAAAAGTTGGGATTGACATATACATGCTGTTGATACTATATATAAATTCATATCAGACTCTTTGGGACACCGTTGACTATAGCCCACTGGACTCCTCTGTCTATGGAATTCTTCAGGCAAGAATACTGGAGGGGGTTGCCATTTCCTTCTGCAGAGGATCTTCCTGACCCAGGGATCCAACCCAGGTCGTTTGCATTGCAGGCAGATTCTTTACTGTCTGAGCCACCAGGGAAGCCCCCATAAAATAGATTACTAAGGAGAACCTACTGTATAGCACAGGGAACTCTACTCAGTACTCTGTGGTGATCTAAAAGGGAAGGCGATCCAAAAAGGATCGCCTTCCCTTTTATATATAAAAAATATAAATATATTTATTTATACATTTATAAAATTATAAATGTATAAATATATAAATATATTTTTATATATGGCTGATTCACTCTGTGGTACAGCAGAAACCGACATAGCTGTGTAAAGCAACTAGACTCCAATTTAAAATTAATTAATTTAAAATAAAGTGAAAGGAACTCTCTGCATAGGCGATTCAAAGAACTTGGACTTGGCTTTGAAGTGAGAACTTGGGCTAAAGTGGCCTGAGGACCAGAGATGTATTGACATCATTAACCAAATAATGGTCATTCTGCTATAAGCAGAAGCAGATGAGTAAACTTCTTATACTGTAAGAAAATACTGAATGAAATAACCTGATTTTCTTTCGATTTTCTAGCAAAGACGATGGCACTGACCAAAGCACGTCTGGTACGTGCTGGAAAGCTGACGGCTGCGTTAGGAGACGAGCAAGTCCGATGGGAAGAAAGCATCCAGAAATTCAACGAGGAGATATCGAATATCGTTGGGAATGTGTTCATAGCAGCAGCTTGTGTGGCCTACTACGGGGCCTTCACAGCCCAGTACAGGCAATCGGTGAGCAAACATACTTCCTGTGAGGACTGAGAAGCAGCTGATACTGCTTTAGCAGGATACAGCAGGATGTGTGCGTCGTTTTTCTGGGTTTAGAGGGAGGTTCTCCATGATAGAAACTTAGGTCTACATTCCACTACCCACCACCTCCCCTATTGTTGTTGTTCAGTCACTAAGTCATGTCTGACACTTTGCTACCCCATGAACTGCAGCACACCAGGCTTCCCTGTCCCACACCATCTCCCAGAGTTTGCTCAAACTCATATCCATTTAGTTGGTGATGCCATCCAACCATCTCATCCTCTGTCACCCCCTTCTCCTCCTGCCTTCAATCTTTCCCAGCATCAGGGTCTTTTCCAATGAGTCAGTTCTTCCCATCAAGTGGCCGAAGTATTGGAGCTTCAGCTTCAGCATCAGTCCTTTCATTGGAAATTCAGAGTTGATTTCCTTTAGAATTGACTAGTTTGATCTTGCAGTCCAATGGACTCCCCTGTATCCCTAGGCTTTCCTTAACACAGTCCTTCTTTTCCTCTCATGCCTTAGAAAGTTACTCACAGCTTTGCTTACACAACACAGCAACCTGGGAGAAGAAAAAGAGACAGAGAGTCTCCCACCCCTAGGATCAGAAGTGGCACCAAATTCAGCCAGGATGAAATGTTCTGAACTGGCGAGGCTGCTACACAGGCTCAGCAATGGGCAAGAGCAGGGATTATTTGGAGATATTTGCAAAACACTTTTATGAAACGCCTTTCAAGACATGTTTAGCCCTGACCTTGAGTTCTAAAACCTAGTTGGTGTAAGACTCATAGAGATTATCCAGGACCTCAGGGATCAACTGATTCTAATCAAGCAGGAGGGCCAGGAGTGCTGTTGGGGGAAACTGTTGTGCATGTCTGCACCGTTCATTGAAGAAGGTGAATGCTAATAGCCCTCTGCCTCATCTGCTAATTCCCAGGATCACCCAAGGTCATTGTGGGAACCCCCAACTTCTCCACGTGGTCTCAGACTCTCCCCAGAGTGAAGACTACTATGACAACCCCTGTGTTTTATACTTGAGAAACCTGGGGTCCCAACAGCACATATGACGTGCCCAAAGCCACACCTAGCTAATGGTGTAGTTCTAGCCCCCGGATCTCCTAATTCTTTGTCCACTTCTTATGTCCTGGGCTTGGATTCCAGGATGCCTGTGGAACCTGGTAGGACTTGTTTTGTGAATCCTCATTTACTAAGTGTTCCTGACTCATATACAAGTAAGCTTTTCTCCTTCAACAGCTTATAGAGTATTGGATCCAGGACTGTCAGTCTCTGGAGATCCCAATCAATCCCGACTTCAGTCTCATTAACACTCTCGGCGATCCCTACGAAATACGGCAGTGGAACACAGACGGGCTGCCCCGGGACTTGATATCAACAGAAAATGGCATTCTGGTTACTCAAGGCAGACGGTGGCCTTTGATGATTGATCCCCAAGATCAGGTGTGTAACCAGTGCTTCAGATGAAGAGCAGCCTATTAACTCTGCTTAATATCATTCTATTACAAATTCCAAAAGTAGACTTCAGTGTACTTGTAAGGTCTTGAACGTAAACCTACAAGGCCATCAAGATGTCTTATAGTTCACATCCCTCATTTTATGGAGAAAGTAAAAAGGGAAGAGTCCAAGTGCTCTGCACACTTGATTTTGGTTGGTTTTATTCAGAGAGTTGACCATTTGTTTTCTGTTTTCTATGGGAGCTGAAATTCATTCCTGTATAGTCCTTGTCCCTAAGAGTTCTGAGGAGTCAGAATGAAGTCAGGGTATGATGAATTTGGCGCTAGTGGTAAAGTATCTTCCTGCAATGCAGGAGACCCGTGTTCAATCCCTGGGTCAGAAAGGGAGTGGTTACCCACTCCAGTATTCTTGCCTGGAGAATTCCATGGACAGAGGAGCCTGGTGGGCTACAGTCCTTGGGGTTGCAAGGAGTCGGACACAACTGAGCAACTAACACTTTGATGTGATGAATTTGGGCCAGCTTTCCTGGAATTTACTAAATTCCATTATCTGACTCCTAAGTCCTTGGATCAGTTGTTCTAAATGGCTGTTGTTTCATCGCTAAATCGTGTCTGACTCTTTGCAACCCAATGAACTGCAGCACTCCAGGCTTCCCCTGTCCTTCACTATCTCCTGGAGCTTGCTCAGATTCATGTCCATTGAGTCAGTGGTGCTATCTAACCATCTCATCATGTTCTAAATGAGGTTTAGAAAATGGAGTCCATTTGAAAGCAAGGGAGACAATCTTGAACACCTTGTATGAGCTTTATTTTCATAGATGGCTCTTGAAAACCTTGTGTGAACTTTTTTTTTTAATCTAGATGGAAAAAGGAAAAAAAAAAAACAAACAAACCTTTATTTGTCCCAAGTTTGAACAACAACAAAAAAGAATCCCAAACATTAGAATTAAAAAGTGTTTTTATTTGCAAGGGGAGTGATTTTTCTTTTATTTTACATTTTTTTTAAATCAGGGTATAATTGACTTACAATGTTGTATTAGTTTCCAGTGGGAATCTGTTATACATTCACTCTTTTTTAAGATTCTTTTCCCATATAGGCCATTGCAGAGTACTGAGTAGAGTTCCCCATGCTATACAGTAGGTCCTTATGAGCGACTTCACTTTGACTTTTCACTTTCATGCATTGGAGAAGGAAATGGCAACCCACTCCAGTGTTCTTGCCTGGAGAATCCCAGGGATGGGGGAGCCTGGTGGGCTGCTGTCTATGGGGTTGCACACAGTCAGACACGACTGAAGTGACTCAGCAGCAGCAGCAGCAGCAGTATGTATATGTCAATCCCAATCTTCTGATTTATCCTTCCCCTACTTACTCTCTTGGAGAAGTAAATGGCAATCCACTCCAGTACTCTTGCCTGGAAAATCCCATGGATGGAGGAGCCTAGCAGGCTACTGTCCATGGGGTCGCAAAGAGACACGACTGAGCGACCTTCACTTTCACTTTCACTTACTCTCTGGTAACCATGTTTGCTTTCTAAATCTGTAATTCTATTTCTGTTTTCTAAATAAGTTCATTAGTACCCTTTTGTTTTAGATTCCACTTATAAATGGTATCATATGATGTTTGTCTCTGACTTACTTCACTCAGTATGGCAATCTCTATATTTATCCATGTTGCTGCAAATATCATTATTTTGTTCTTTGTTTGGCTGAATAATATTCCATTGTATAGGTGTACCACATCTTTTTTTCATTCCTCTGTGATGGAAATTTAGTTTGCTTCCATGTCTTGGTGATTGTAAATAGTGCTGCCAAGAACACTGGGATTCATACATTGATATATTTTTGAATTATTGTTTTCTCCAGATAAATGCCCAGGAGTGGGATTGCTGGATCATATGAGAACTCTATTTTTAGTTTTTTAAGAAATCTCCATACTGTTCTCCATAGTGGCTGCACCAGCTTACATTCCTACTACCAATGTAGGAGGGTTCCCTTTTATCCACACCCTCTCCAGCATTTATTGTTTGTAGATTTTTTTGATGATAGCCATTCTGAAGTGTATGAAATGATACCTCATTGTAGTTTTGATTCTGCTGCTGCTGCTAAGTCGCTTCAGTCGTAGCCAACTCTGTGCAACCCCATAGACGGCAGCCCACCAGGCTCCCCCATCCCTGGGATTCTCCAGGCAAGAACACTGGAGTGGGTTGCCATTTCCTTCTCCAATGCATGAAAGTGAAAAGTGAAAGTGAAGTTGCTCAGTCGTGTCTGACTCTTACCAACCCATGGACTGTAGCCCACCAGGCTCCTCCATCCATGGGCTTTTCCAAGCAAGAGTACTGGAATGGGGTGCCATTGCCTTTTCCGAGTTTTGATTCTCATTTCTCTAATAATTAACAATATTGAGAATCTTTTCATGTGTATTTTTATCTATTTGTATGTCTTCTTTGGAGAAATGCTATATCTTCCACCCATATTTTGATTGGGGTGTTTGGTTTTTTTCTTGATACTGAGCTGCACCTGCTGTTTATATATTTTGGAGATTAATTCCTTGTTGGTTGCTTCATCTGCAAATATTTTCTTCCATTCTGAGGGTTGTCTTTTCATTTCGTTTAATGAATGAAAACATTAAACAAAATATTTCCTTTGCTGTGTAAAATCTTTCAAACTTGTTTCTAGATTGAACATAGTTTCTAAACTTTAAAAACTTTCACATTTTTACAAACTGAAATGTCCTACTCTGTGCTTTCTCATACAGGCAAACCGCTGGATAAGAAACAAAGAAAGCAAAAATGGGTTAAAGATCATTAAGCTCACAGATAGTAATTTCTTACGCACACTTGAAAATTCGATCCGACTTGGTTTACCCGTCTTACTCGAAGAGGTTTGCTTTTTCACTTTTTCTTTTCCTTGTGTTAGTTTCCAACCTTCAGACCATATCTGAAATCCTCTACAGGCAATGCCTACATTATGACAAAGACATCAGTCAGCTCCCTTTTCTAAATGGTCAAACCTATTGCTTTGCTCCTTAAACAATACATTCTCATAATGGTCTGTCACTGAACCAGTTTTTGGAAGACACTGCTTTGGTGTGAAGTGGGATGGTCACTGTCTTCTGACACTGCTGATTCTCAGGCCTCCTGTGACTCTTGATCATTAGCCAGAAATTCAAAGCAGCAACCTCATCAGGGCATGTCTCCTTGAACCAGTGATGTGAAGCCAGTAAAGCACCCCAATAAGTATAAATATTATTTTCCACTTAGACATAAAGTTAGAATTCAATTAAGTGGTATGGTATAAACTTTCACTTTTTAAAAAAAGTATATATATTTTTAAGTCTTTGTGCTTTATTTCTTCAGAATCAAATCACTCCAAGAGTGGATGTTTTTGAAACTGTTCATTCATTCAACACACATTGTTTGAGAATCAATGGCAAATAATACAAAGATGGTTCTTGCCCTTAATAAGTTGACTATCTAGTTGGGGACAGAGACAATAAACAGAGAAAAGAGAGAAAAAAATGAGACAAAGGAGACGAAGAGAATTTGTAGTAGGGACTTCGAAGAGATAAACCCAGTGCAGACATAGCTAATAAGGAGGTAGGGTGGGGAGAGCTGACTACCGTCATGGTTACCAATGGTAACATTTGAGCTGTGACCTATATGAAGAGTTCACCATGAGCACTCAGAAAGATAGGCTTTCCAGGCAAAGAGGACAGCATATACAGCAGCCTTGGACACAAAAGAAACTGGGTAACAATTGTAGTTTATTTCCTTAATTTCCCATACTAGTTGTATAAGAGAAGAATGAGTAAATGAATACTGTGAGCTTAGTCTCAGTGTAACTGTGTCTAGAAGGATCTCTGTAGCCACAGAATGGCGAGAAGCTCAGAACAGACCAAGGACCTGAGGCAGCTTAGCTGCAACCCTGGCCTGGTGCAGCTAATATTAGAAACAGGTACCACTCACTGATGGGCTTCCCCAGTGGCTCAGCAGTAAAGAATCCATCTGCAATGCAGGACATGCAAGAGATGTAGATTTGATCCCCTGGAGGAGATCATGGCAACCCACTCCAGTATTCTTGCCTGGAGAATTCCATGGACAGAGAAGCCTGACAGGCTACAGTCCATGGGGTTGCAAAGAGTCAAACACGACTGAAGCAACTTAACACACACGCATCACTCACTGAATGCTTCCTACACACCGGACTCTGATGTTGGTGTTTTATGTGTATGAACTCTTTAATCCACACTGCACCTTACAAGGTGGTTACTGCTATTATTCCATTTTACCAATGAGGAATCTGAGGCACAGAAATGTGAAGTAAACCATCTGAGCAGCCTTGATTGTATAGAAAATCCACAGCAAGTTACCAGGCTCTCAGTCTGAGCTCCAAAGAGCACAGGAATCCTCCGTGTGTGGCTGTGACCTTGACCAAAATGGGCAAGGTTCTGTAATGGGTCCTAGGCCCCCATTTAAAGTCTGAAGCTACAGGAGAGGGTGAGAGCTCCAAAAATCTTTGGCAGGGAGTCTCTCTTGCTTTCTGTGAGTTGGTGTCACTCAGATTATACACCTAACTGCTTTCTACATTTGTGGAGTGGTATTTTCAAACTTTGCCTCCACCCATTCATGGGTGTGAAATAGAGTTAACCAATCTCAATCACTATCTTTTAATGAAATAGATTTTTATGTATTTTTAATTCATCTGCATTTGTTATGACTTTTAAAGCTGGAATGTGATTTAATCACTACATTCACAAAACTTGCTCTGAGTTACTTTTCAATGGCTTTCCAACATTCCTAGGTAGGCTTATAAATGTGCCACTCTAAAAAAATATTTTTCTTTGGAAAACAAGCCCTATAGGTATTTATTTCCATTAAGTTGGTTCAGTTTAACATACTAATTTCTAGAGGCTTGGCACATGCAGTTGATCACTACAGGGGATGGGAGGTTTAAAAAGTCGATTCCAGAAGATGAAATTCACTTTAACAAGTTGTCATTGTTCTTGTTTAATTGCTCAGTCCTGTTTTGTGATCCCTTGGACTATAGCCCCCCCAGTCTCCTCTGTCCATGGGATTTCCTAGGCAAGAATACTGGAGTGGGTTGCCATTTCCTTCTGCAGGGGATCTTCCTGACCCACTGATTGAACCTGAGTCTATTCATAGAATAGACTTTAAAAAGCACAAAACTGGGGACTTCCCTGGTGGTCCAGTGGCTAAGACTCTATGCTCCCAGTGTAGGGGACCTGGGCTCAATCCCTGGTTGGGGAACTAGATCCCATATGCTGCAACTAAAAAAAGAAGATTGTATGTACTACAACTAAGACCCAGTGCAGCCAAATAAATAAATATTTTTTAAAAAATTAAACATAGTAAAAAGCACAAAATTGTATTGTGGGTGGTAAGGGAAACTTTTATCTCATAAACTTTTGTTTTAAGAAATTGCATGCTCAGGTACCACATCGCAATTTAAAATAGATTTGTTAGCTATTGTTGTTGTTTAGTCTCTAAGTCATGTCCAATTCTTTGTGACCCCATGGACTGTAGCCCCCCAGGCTCCTCTGTCCATGGGATTTCCCAGGCAAGAATACTGGAGTGGGTTGTCATTCCCTTCTCCAGGGGATCTCCCTGACTCAGGGATTAAACCCAAGTCTCCCGCATTGCAGGCAGATTCTCTACCACCTGAGCCACCAGAGAAGTCCAGGTCTGGTTAGCTATAAATTACATCAAATTTTGGCAGCTCCCAAGCCCCCATCACATACAAGCTGATATAAAGATGTTTATCATGGGGGTTGTTGGCAATGTCTACATGTCCATGTTCTTACCACAATCAGATTTGCTTTGAGGGGGGTACAAATTACTGTCACGTAGAGTAGAGATCTACAAACTTTCTGTGAAAAGCCAGATATTTGGGTTTTTTCAGGTCACATACTGTATTCTTGCCTGGAGAATCCCTTGGACAGAGGAGGCTGGTGGGCTGTGGTCCAATGGATCACACAGAGTCAGACATGACTAAAGCAACTTAGCATGCGCAGTCTGTCTACAAACATTCTCTGAACAAATACTCTTCTTTGTTTTGTTTACTTTGAGGGTTTTGTTTATTTGCTTTACAATCCTTTAAAAAGGTAAGAACCATTCTTAGCTCAAGAGCTATACAAAAACAGGCCCCATTGGCCAGATTCGGCCTGCAGGATGGAGTTTGCCTGTTCCTGACCTAGAAAAACCATGAAGGTGAACAGAGTTTCCTTTGTCTGGGGCCTGTTCAAGGACCACCCTATGGATTCTTCTTTCTTAGCTGCTTTCTCTTCTTTCTTAGCTGCTTTCTCTTGGGGATGAATTGTGTATAAATTTAGCCCAAATAAATATATGACCTTCCCATGTTCTTATCTCTAAAGTATTAAGGAAACAAACTCTGGAAAATGTACTCTGTTAGAGGGAGTGAGTGGAGTTTAAGAAATATCCATAAAAGCATTGAAAATTTGCCTGTTCAGAGTAAAGTTTGAATAAGAAATTTGAAAAAGTTGCTGTCATGCATTTAATGCCTTTTGAAAATATATTTTTTAATGTTTTAACGTTTAAGCTTAGAGAGACCCTGGATCCAGCTCTGGAACCCATCCTATTGAAACAGACTTTCGTCAGTGGCGGACGACTGCTGATTCGCCTTGGAGACTCGGACATTGATTATGATAAAAACTTCAGGTTCTACATGACGACCAAACTGCCAAACCCCCACTACCTGCCTGAGGTACAAGCCACAGGCCTGGAACCCCCAGCCTGAGAGGATTTTGCTGGTGTGATGGGTCTCCCCTTGCTGAAACGAATGACTCCTCCTAACGCCTCTTCCCCTCTGTCACTCCCTCCTCCCACCATCTTCTACTCGCTTCTCTTCAGAGTCCTGACTGATTCCAGTCACCCTTCTCCTCACCTTCTGATTGGGACTCAAATCCCTCCCAGTGCTGGGTCCCCTGTCTCACTTCCCTGTGCTCCTTTTCTGCTCTCCAGTCATTCTAATGAATCATCTAATTCTAATGAATTCTAATCATCTAATCATTCTTCAAGAAAATTAGAGATACCAAGGGAACATTTCATGCAAAGATGGGCTCGATAAAGGACAGAAATGGTAGGGACCTAACAGAAGCAGAAGATATTAAGAAGAGGTGGCAAGAATACACAGTAGAACTATACAAAAAAGATCTTCACAATGCAGATAATCACGATGGTGTGATCACTCACTGAGAGCCAAACATCCTGGAATACGAAGTCAAGTGGGCCTTAGGAAGCATCACTACAAACAAAGCTAGTGGAGGTGATGGAATTACAGTTGAGCTATTCAAATGCTGAAAGATGATTCTGTGAAAGTGCTGCACTCAATATGCCAGCAAATTTGGAAAACTCAGCAGTGGCCACAGGACTGGAAAAGGTCAGTTTCATTCCAATCCTAAAGAAAGGCAATGCCAAAGAATGCTCAAATGACCACATAATTGCACTCATCTTACATGCTAGCAAAGTAATGCTCAAAATTCTCCAAGCCAGGCTTCAAAAAGTATGTGAACCGTGAACTTCCAGATGTTCAAGCTGGATTTAGAAAAGGCAGAGGAACCAGAGATCAAATTGCCAACATCTGTTGGATCATTGAAAAAGCAAGAGAGTTCCAGACAAACATCTACTTCTGCTTTGTTGACTATGCCAAAGCCTTTGACTGTGTGGATCACAACAAACTGGAAAATTCTTCAAGAGATGGGAATACCAGACCACCTGACCTGCCTCCTGAGACATCTGTATGCAGGTCAGGAAGCAACAGTTAGAACTGGACATGGGACAACAGACTGGTTCCAAATAGGAAAAGGAGTACGTCAAGGCTGTATATTGTCACCCTGCTTATTTAATTTCTATTCAGAGTACATCATGAGAAACGCTGAGCTGGAAGAAGCACAAGCTGGAATCAAGATTGCGGGGAGAAATATCAATAACCTCAGATATGCAGATGACACCACCCTTATGACAGAAAGTGAAGAAGAACTAAAGAGCCTCTTGATGAAAGTGAAAGAGGAGAGTGAAAAAGTTGGCTTAAAGCTCAACATTCAGAAAACTAAGATCATAGCATCTGGTCCCATCACTTCATGGCAAATAGATGGGGAAGCAATGGAAAGAGTGATACACTTTATTTTGGGGGGCTCCAAAATCACTGCAGATGGTGACTGCAGCTGTGAAATTAAAAGATGCTTGCTCCTTGGAGGGAAGGTTATGACCAATCTAGAGAGTATATTAAAAAGCAGAGACATTACTTTGCCAACAAAGGTCCATCTAGTCAAAGCTATGGTTTTTCCAGTAGTCACGTATGGATGTGAGAGTTGGACTGTAAAGAGAGCCAAGGGCCTAAGAATTGATGCTTTGAACTGTGGTGTTGGAGATGACTCTTGAGAGTCCCTTAGACTGCAAGGAAATCCAACCAGTCCATCCTAAAGGAAATCAGTCCTAAATATTCATTGGAAGGACTGATGCTGAAGCTGAAACACCAATACTTTGGCCACCTGATGTAAAGAACTGACTCATTTGAAAAGATCCTGATGCTGGGAAAGATTGAAGCGGGAGGAGAAGGGGTCGACAGAAGATAAGATGGCTGGATGGCATCACCACCTCAATGGACATGAATTTGAGTAAACTTCGAGAGTTGGTGATAGACAGGGAGGCCTGGTGTGCTGCAGTCCATGGGGCCACAAAGAGTCCGACGCGACTGAGCGACTGAATTCAACTGAACTGAATCATTCTTCTCTCTCCTCGGAACCAAGGCCATTTGTCCCCTCTTATTGTGGCTGAGAAATGACTCAGAGCCTAAGACAGCCTCCAGGGGTTGGGGGGGATCTGTCAGTGTCTGTGTGTGCTGGAGCCCACCCGGCAGACAGCCTCAGATGAGAAAATGGCCTGCTTAAGAACTCTGGTGACCGATGACATTAAAGGGTCATGATTCTAATGTTTGAAGTCTGTACTCAGAGCTCTAGGGGAGGGGCATCTTGTCCCCTTCCTCGTACTCTCAGACTATTGAGGGGAGCTGTGTGAGCCCCACATCCATCCACAAGTCTCTGAACCACAGTAAGATCCAGAAGATTCCCTCCTCTTGTGCTGCAGAGACAGAGGCAGTTGTAACAGAAAAGAAGACAGCTGGGATTCCTCTCCTTCCCCGAAGGGAGCTCTGCGGAGCAGCTCCACCTACCCACCTACCCATCCCCACTTCCCTCCTCCACCCCCTCACAGCCTGGGGCTGCCTCTGCTCCAGGCACAGCCACTAACTCTGTAGGATCTTCCCAGCCCCACAGGTCCCCACTCCTTCTCTAATGGTGTCCAAGGAGTGAGAGAAAGGAATTTTCCTCAGAACTTCACTCCTGTAAAACTCCCACTAAAAGTCATCTTGGAACATACCATTCCAAAAAGTATCATTTTAATTACTGAATCCTGAAAGCTGCCTGTCTTCCCTGGATGTATTCAGGTTGAATGAAATTGACACCCTTCTTGCATAAAATGAGGGAAATGCTCTTAAAAGCCTAGGTCAGGGTTTTGCTTGTCAGCCTCAAGGGGTTTAAATGTGAAGCCGCTGCCAGAGCTCACTTCTCAAGGGCCCTTTTAGATTTAAGGAAGCTCAGTTGGCAATGGCACCCCACTCCAGTACTCTTGCCTGGAAAATCCCATGGACGGAGGAGCCTGGTGGGCTGCAGTCCTTGGGGTTGCTAAGAGTCAGACATGGCTGAGCGACTTCACTTTCACTTTTCACTTTCATGCATTGGAGAAGGAAATGGCAACCCACTCCAGTGTTCTTGCCTGGAGAACCCCAGGGACGGGGGAGCCAGGAGGACTGCTGTCTCTGGGGTCACACAGAGTCCGACACGACTGAAGCGACTTAGCAGCAGCAGCAGCAGTTGGTAAGAAAGCTCATCCACCTGCAATGCAGGAGACCCTGGTTCAATTCCCGAGTTAGGAAGATCCCCTGGAGAAGGGATAGGCTACCCACTCCAGTATTCTTGGGCTTCCCTGGTGGCTCAGACAGTAAAGAATCTACCTGCGATGCAGGAGACCTGGGTTCAATCCCTGGGTTGGGAAGATCCCCTGGAGGAGGGCAAAGCAACCCACTCCAGTATTCTTGCCTGGAGAATCCCCATGGACAGAGGGGCCTGGCAGGCTGCAGTCCATGAGGCAGCAAAGAGTCGGACACAACTGAGTGACTAAGCACTATTCACGTCCTGATTCACAGCCTTCAGTTTCTCACTTATTTAACTTTTGGGAGAACATCACACACCTCCCCAGTCCGAGCTCTGTGACTACAGGTAGATTATTCCACCTCTTGGATCATGGGTCAATCAGCTAAAGTGGAGATAAAGCTTACTTCAAGGATTTGTCTGTGAAGATTAAATAAGAATAATGTGTGTAGATAAAAAACAAGGTCCTCCTTAGTACATGGAACTGTATTCAATATCCTGTGGCAAACCATAAAATGGGAAAGAACATAAAAAGGAATGTGAATGTTTACATATATGTATATATATAAAACTGAATCACTTGCTGTGCAGCAGAAACTAACACATTTTAAATCAACTATGTGTCAACAAGTGTTTAAAATTTTGTAAGAATGTTTATAAAATAAATGACATTTAAACACTACATGTATGATTTTTGCTGTTGACTTATCCCCTGGTAGCTCAGATGGTAAAGCATCTGACTGCAATGCAGGAGATCTGGGTTCAATCCCTAGGTCAGGAAGATACACTGGAGAAGGAAATGGCTACCCACTCCAGTATTCTTGCCTGGAGAATTTCATGGACAGAGGACCCTGGCTGGCTACAGTCTATGGAGTTGCAAAGAGTCGGACACAACTGAACGAGTTTCCGTATCCAAGTGATGTCAGAATATTATAGCAACAATTTGTCATAAAAATAGTATGATGAGACAAAGTATATAAAACTCTAGTATCAACAGTTTCTTTTTAACACAGGCAAACTATCTGAAAGTCATATAGCTTCTTTTTAAAAAAGGTAAACAATGTGAAAGTCACTATAAGTGATTTTTATTAGCCCATTTAGCCTCACAAATACCCTATGCATTCTTGCTTCCTATTTTCCCAGTTTTTCTTTTTTTAAAAAAAAAACTTTTTGGCTTCACCACATGGCATGTGAGATTTTAGTTCCCTGACCAGGGATCGAACTTGCACCCCCTACACTGGAAGCACTAATCTTTAGCCACAGAACCAGCAGGGAAGTCCCCTATTTTCCCAATTTTTAAGGAACAGGACCTGAAGCTCAGAATGGACTGGCTTGTTCTACATCACATACACACTGACAGGTACAGCTAGAATTTGAGCCTGCTTATTTCTAACCCTTCGCTGGCTCACCTTTCCATAAAATACAATTCTCTAATGGTGGCGTTTGAGGAGCAAGATTGTCACTCACAGCAGTAGAGAAAATTGCATTATAATTTTGTGAGACATGAGACTTCCCTGGTAGTCCAATATCTAAAACTCCACACTCCCAATGCAGGGAGCCTGGGTTTGAGCCCTTATCAGGGAACTAGATCCCATATGCCACAATTATGCCGCGGCTAAAGATTCTACATGCTGCAATGATCAAAGATCTCACGTGCTGCAACTAAAACCCAGTGCAACCAAATAATATAATTAAATAATTTTTTAAAAAAAAGAACTTAGTAAGACTAGGATTTTATTGCTTGCCTTGTGTGGGTAGCAAGTGTGTTCACCATTAGACCTGGAATACATCCAGCTGGGCAATAATGAGCCCTGTTCTAATAAAGAAAGCCGTCCATATATTATTACTCTGAACCAGTTACTCTCTGCTTCTCTTCTAGGTGTGCATCAAAGTTACCATCATCAATTTCACTGTAACCAAATCAGGCCTGGAGGATCAGTTGTTAAGGTAAAAAACAAAGGGCAGGTGGGGAGGGAGTGGTGGGGAGAGCAAAGATTTCCGAATATTTTGTTTAGAAATTTTGACTTAAGAAAAAGATTAGCTTTCAAATAGAGGGATGGGGGCAAAGTGAGGGAAGACATCAGTTTGCATGTTTAGACTAGAGAAGCTAGAGGTATAGCCCCTTTATTCTTTTCTTTTTCTTTTGAGATTTATGTGTTATTTGGTGGACATTCTGAGAGCTTCAAGCCTGGGAGACAGGACTCTCAGATCACTCTGAAGGACTGCTCTGAAGAGGCTAGGAGGGGAGCCAGGATATATAAGAGTTTTTGCAACAAAGTAACCAAAAGATTGCTGTTAATTAAAGAAAACTTCCCTTTAAAAAGGCTTCCTCATGGCTTAGTCAGTAAAGAATCTGCCTGCAATGTAGGAGACCCAGGTTTGATTCCTGGGTCGGGAAGATCCCCTGGAGAAGGAAATGACAATCCACTCCAGTATTCTTGCCTGGAGAATCCCATGGACAGAGGAGCCTGGCGGGCTACAGTCCATGGGTTACAAGAGTCGGACACACCTAAACGACTAAACCACCACCAAAGAAAACTGGATTAATTCAAGTTAAGGAATCTAGTGCTTTTCTATGTACGGGAAGATGCAAGAATCTGGGCTCCCTGAAATCATTCCTTTGATATGCACCTTAGCTATCTTGGCTTCCCTGGTGGCTCAGACGGTAAAGCCTCTGCCTGCAATGCGGGAGACCCATGATGGATTCCTGGGTTGGGAAGATCCCCTGGAGAAGGAAATGGCAATCCACTCCAGCACTCTTGCCTGGAAAATCCCAAGGACAGAGGAGCCTGATAGGCTACAGTCTATGGTGTCGCAAAGAGTCGGACACAACTAAGCAACTTCACTTTTCACTTTCACTTTAGCTATCTGGGGCCAGCATCCTATACTTTCTCATCATGAATAAAGCCCCCTTTTTAGATCCAACCAAGAATTGTTTCAGAGAGGTGGTGGGATTTCATGAGTCTCTCCTCTTAGTAGGAAAAGAATGTTCCAGGCACCATTTTCAGCTTGGGACAAGCAGCCATTAGAAACAGAAATTGAATGATTAGAGGGATGAAGCACTGAGCAGATTTCCCTAAGATGAGCAGAAGCCATGGGAACTGTGGTCAGGTGCAGGTCTCTGAGATCTAAGATAAAGAATTAAAGCGTATATGTCACTGAGGGCACCCAGCAGAAGAGGGGCCTATGCACTAGGATTTGGCTGGTAGCATTAATATTCAGGTAAGTAGTATTCAGGATACAAACAATGAGAAATTCAGAAAGAAAAATAGAACCCTAGAGCCCTGAGAAAGACCTAACTTAGAGATTCACTTTGGCACCAGTGATGTCGTGCGACTCGAGAAGCCTGAGTTGGAAGAACAAAGGATCAAGCTCATCGTGAGGATCAACACTGATAAAAACCAACTGAAAGCTATTGAAGAGAAAATCCTGAAAATGCTCTTCACATCTGAGGGAAATATTCTGGACAATGAAGAACTCATTGACACACTCCAAGATTCAAAGGCAAGTCAAATATTTTTATTATTTATAAACAGTGTGTTACTTCAAAAGATATAACTGCACCCTTTAAGGGTCCTACCAGTTTTTTTATTTTATTTTTAACTTCATGGGGTCTTCATTGCTGTGCATGGGCTTTCCTAGTTTCACGAGTGGGGACTTCTCTCCAGTATCCTATCATCTGTATCTGTAAACTAGTTTCTGTTTGCAAGGCATTGCCTTGAAGACATCCTTCCTATAGAGTAGAGACATTATTGTTGTACAGTAGAAACCAACACAACATTGTAAAGCAATTTTCTTCCAATTAAAAAATAAATTTAAAATTTGTCTTTTTTTAAAAAAGAGTAGAGTCAGGATTGATTGCTCCCGGGCTGCACTTATTGCCACTTCCTGCCTATAGCTCATAGGTCAGCAGTTCCATAGTGATTGCTCATGGTCCCTGCCCTGGACCCTGTGATTTCAAGACAGAGGATTTCCCAACCTAGGGATGTCCACACCTAAAGAAGATGAGAGAGTGGTGAACAGAATAGGGGCAGACACCAATAGGGAAAGGCAGAGAGACTGAAGGAGACAGAGAAGGGAATCTTGGAAACCCGACTGGCCAGAAGGCTCCCTAGAGCCACAAACCCAAAAGACAGAAAACCAAGAGAGCAGCGGGAGAACTTGACAACATCTCTGGCTTACTTAGGATTATGCTGTTATTGTTTGGTCACTAAGTTGTGTCCAACTCTTTGCGACCCCTTGGACCCTTCCTCTGTCCAAAGCCCCAGGCAAGAATACTGGAATACTGTATTACAATTACTGTAATACAAGAATACTGCAGTAAATTGCCATTTCCTCCTCCAGGGGATCTTCCCAACCCAGGAACTGAACCAGTGTCTCCTGCATTGGCAGGCAGATTCTTTAACACTGAGCCAATAACCCTTCTCAAACAACAGCTTCTACCCCCGGGGTTTCACTGTAGGTACACCTGGAGTACCGGAAAAAGAGAGAAAACATTAGATTTCCTTGTTATTCCAGAGTGGGATGTGGTACCGCTGCCTTCCCGGTTCTCTCCACCCCTTCTCATGAGCAGTTTTGTGGATATCCTTTCTCCCCTCCTATCTCCTTTCATTACAGGAACACTGGATCGCTTGAGGACTGCTGATGATGAAGCCAGGGAGCAACTGGGTGTTTGTGTTTCCATTTCAGAAGGCACCCAGGTTCCAGGCTCAGAAAAATTCTGCTGTGCTTCTCCCGCAGTCTCCTGTGTTGCCTGTTTTCTTCTGGCCATTCCCTAACTCTGCCTGGAAAGGAGGTCAGCTCAGTTAGAAGGAAGTCACTGAGTCCTGAGACTGAGTCATGTGTCTGGGGAGCCTCCTTATTATAATCATGAATTCTTTCCTAGACCTAACTGGATATGTTCCCTAAATCCCACCATTTTTTGGAAGCACATCCTCAAGGACTTGTGTTCTTTTGTTTATTCAGATCACTTCCGGCGCCATTAAAATCAGACTGAAGGAAGCCGAGTCTACTGAGCGGATGATAAACATCGCCCGTGAGAAGTATCGTCCTGTGGCCACTCAAGGCTCTGTTATGTACTTTGTCATTGCAAGCCTCTCAGAAATAGATCCCATGTATCAGTACTCACTAAAATATTTCAAACAGGTAAGTGCATGGTTGTTGTTGTTAAAGAAATGTATCAGTGCCTCATGAGCGAAATGGAGAAGGGCATGGCAACCCACTCCAGTATTCTTGCCTGGAGAATCCCATGGACTGAGGGGCCTGGTGGGCTATAGTCCATAGGGTCACAAAGAGTCGGACATGACTGAAGTGATTTTCACTTCCACTTAAGGAGCGAAGAGGCTATTTCTGACCCTCCATAAAAATAAGTGAGGGCTTCCCTGGTGGTCCAGTGGTTAAGACTTTCAACTCCTAACACAAGGGACATGGGTTCAATCCCTGGTCAGGGAACTAAGGTACCCTCAGGCTGCAAAGTGTGCCCCCCCCCAAAAAAAAGACACAGTATGGCTACCAAGTGGGCGAGGGAAGGGTGGGATAAACTGGGAGATTGAGATTGACATATACACATGATTGATACTATGCATAAAATAGATAATTAATGAGAACCTATTGTATAGCACAGGGAACTCTATTCAGTGTTCTGTGGTAACCTGAATGGGAAGGAAATCCAAAAAAGAAGGGATATATGAATGCTTATGACCGATTCACTTTGCTCTACAGTGAGAAACTAACACAACATTGTAAAGAAACTATACTCCAATAAAAATTAATTTTAAAAAAGACGTTGAAATATTCAGACACTTTTTATACACTAGACCAAGCTTGGTTTTTCCTCTAGATGTCTTGTTTAGTCCCCTTGGTATGGTCAGGGGGCTGGCAGCAATAGGAGCTGCAGGAGAGAGTGGTAATGAACTGAGAGAAATAGGAGGCACGTTGTGTAGACACACCTGGGCTCTCTTCCAACAAGATGTGCATCTGTTGTAGCAGCCTTTACAAGCCATTTTCACTTGTTCCTAATGGCAGGGTTGCTGTTCTCACAAGGGGTTGCCATCTCCCCCTTTACTTGGTGGATATTAAACCAAACTTCCCAGGTAACACAGTGTTAAAGAATCCACCTGCCAAGGGATGAGACTCAAGAGACACAGGTTCGATCCCTGGGTCAGGAAGATCCCCTGGAGAAGGAAATGGCTACCTACTCCAGTATTCTTGCCTGGGAAATCCCATGGACAGAGGAGCCTGGCAGGCTACAGTCCATGGGATCACAAAAAGTTGGACACAGTTGAGCACAGACACAAACACACACACACACACATATTAGACCAAGCAAGGTAAGGAGAGGTAAATCCTTTCATTCCACCTAAATGACTCTGATAATGCTTTTCTCATCCTGGGTGTTTTGCAATTCATGCTTTTCAAGGTTTTTGTTTTTTCATTTTATCATGCCTCACAGCTTGAGGGATCTTAGTTCCCCGACCAGGGATTGAACCCAGGCTCTCAGCAGTGAAAGCACTGAGTCCTAACCACTGGACCACCAGGGAATTTCCATGTTTTTCAAGATATTAAAATATCCTTCAAGCAATAAAAATGAAGATGCTCTGAAAATATGTTGGACTGACAGAAAAAAAAAATTGTAGGATGAATCATCAAAACACTGGAATTTTGCAGTTTGGAAGGGAAACTAGAAACCCAAAACACAACTGCAGGTGACAGCCCTAGCCAACATCCTCTATCAAACCATCCATGAATCCGTTTCACACTGAAATCATTTAGGATGTGTCAAGATTCACTATGTTTTATTTGAGCACCAAACTTACCACCTCTTCCCTGGACTTTAAACTCTGCCTATTGTCAGGTTGTTAAAGAATGCCCAGTCCTCTCTTTTCTGAGTGTGTTAAAGTAACAATTCCATTATTCTTTGTTGACCAAACTCTCCCAGTTCTCTAGAATAAGGGTATGCCTCCTTGAAGCTCTTTAAAAAAAAAAAAAAACAATTTTTATTGAAGTAGAGTTGATTTACAGCATTGTGTTAGTTTCAGGTGTTTATCAAAATAAATCAATTATCAGATCAGATCAAATCAGATCAGTTGCTCAGTCGTGTACGACTCTTTGCAACCCCATGAATCGCAGCACACCACGCCTCCCTGTCCATCACCAACACCCAGAGTTCACTGAGACTCACGTCCATCGAGTCAGTGACGCCATCCAGCCATCTCATCCTCTGTCGTCCCCTTCTCCTCTTGCCCCCAATCCCTCCCAGCATCAGAGTCTTTTCCATGAGTCAACTCTTCGCATGAGGTGGCCAAAGTACTGGAGTTCCAGCTTTAGCATCATTCCTTCCAAAGAAATCCCAGAGCTGATCTCCTTTAGAATGGACTGGTTGGATCTCCTGGCAGTCCAAGGGACTCAAGAGTCTTCTCCAACACCACAGTTCAAAAGCATCAATTCTTAGGCTCTCAGCCTTCTTCACAGTCCAACTCTCACATCCAAACATGACCACTGGAAAAATCATAGCCTTGACTAGACGGACCTTTGGTGGCAAAGGAATGTCTCTGCTTTTGAATATGCTATCTAGCTTGGTCATAACTTTCCTTCCAAGGAGTAAGCATCTTTTAATTTCATGGCTGCAGTCACCATCTCCAGTGATTTTGGAGCCCAAAAATATAAAGTCTGACACTGTTTCCACTGTTTCCCCATCTATTTCCCATGAAGTGATGGGACCGGATGCCATGATCTTCATTTTCTGAATGTTGAGCTTTAAGCCACCTTTTTCACTCTCCTCTTTCACCTTCATCAAGAGGCTTTTGAGTTCCTCTTCAATTTCTGCCATAAGGGTGGTGTTATCTGCATATCTGAGGTTACTGATATTTCTCCCGGCAATCTTGATTCCAGCTTGTGCTTCTTCCAGCCCAGCGTTTCTCATGATGTACTCTGCATAGAAGTTAAATAAGCAGGGTGACAATAGACAGCCTTGACGTACTCCTCTTCCTATTTGGAACCAGTCTGTTGTTCCATGTCCAGTTCTAACTGTTGCTTCCTGGCCTGCATACAAATTTCTCAAGAGGCAGATCAGGTGGTCTGGTATTCCCATCTCTTTCAGAATTTTCCACAGTTTATTGTGATCCACACAGTCAAAGGATTTGGCATAGTCAATAAAACAGAAATAGATGCTTTTCTGGAACTCTCTTGCTTTTTCGATGATCCAGCAGATGTTGGCAATTTGATCTCTGGTTCCTCTGCCTTTTCTAAAACCAGCTTGAACATCAGGAAGTTCACGGTTCACATATTGCTGAAGCCTGGCTTGGAGAATTTTGAGCATTACTTTACTAGCGTGTGAGATGAGTGCAATTGTGCAGTAGTTTGAGCATTCTTTGGCATTGCCTTTCTTTGGGATTGGAATGAAAACGGACCGTTTCCAGTCCTGTGGCCACTGCTGAGTTTTCCAAATTTGCTGGCATATGGAGTGCAGCACTTTCACAGCATCATCTTTCAGGATTAGGAATAGCTCAACTGGAATTCCATCACCTCTACTAGCTTTGTTCATAGTGATGCTTTCTAAGGCCCACTTGACTTCACATTCCAGGATATCTGGCTCTGGGTCAGTGATCACACCATCGTGATTATCTGGGTCGTGAAGCTTTTTTTTGTACAGTTCTTCTGTGTATTCTTGCCATCTCTTCTTAATATCTTCTGCTTCTGTTAGGTCCATACCATTTCTGTCCTTTATTGAGCCCATCTTTGCATGAAATGTTCCCTTGGTATCTCTGATTTTCTTGAAGAGATCTCTAGTCTTTCCCATTCTGTTGTTTTCCTCTGTTTCTTTGCATTGATCGCTGAAGAAGGCTTTCTTATGTCTTCTTGCTATTCTTTGGAACTCTGCATTCAGATGTTTATATCTTTCCTTTTCTCCTTTGCTTTTCGCTTCTCTTCTTTTCACAGCTATTTGTAAGGCCTCCCCAGACAGCCATTTTGCTTTTTTGCATTTCTTTTCCATGGGGATGGTCTTGATCCCTGTCTCCTGTACAATGTCACGAACCTCATTCCATAGTTCATCAGGCACTCTATCAGATCTAGGCCCTTAAATCTATTTCTCATTTCCACTGTATAATCATAAGGGATTTGATTTAGGTCATACCTGAATGGTCTAGTGGTTTTCCCTACTTTCTTCAATTTAAGTCTGAATTTGGCAATAAGGAGTTCATGGTCTGAGCCACAGTCAGCTCCTGGTCTTGTTTTTGCTAACTGTATAGAGCTTCTCCATCTTTGGCTGCAAAGAATATAATCAATCTGATTTCGGTGTTGACCATCTGGTGATGTCCATGTATAGAGTCTTCTCTTGTGTTGTTGGAAGAGGGTGTTTGTTATGACCAGTGCATTTTCTTGGCAAAACTCTATTAGTCTTTGCCCTGCTTCATTCCGTATTCCAAGGCCAAATTTGCCTGTTACTCCAGGTGTTTCTTGACTTCCTACTTTTGCATTCTGGTCCCCTATAATGAAAAGGACATCTTTTTTGGGTGTTAGTTCTAAAAGGTCTCGTAGGCCTTTATAGAACCGTTCAACTTCAGCTTCTTCAGCATTACTGGTTGGGGCATTAACTTGGATTACTGTGATATTGAATGGTTTGCCTTGGAAACGAACAGAGATCATTCTGTCATTTTTGAGATTGCATCCAAGTACTGCATTTTGGACTCTTTTGTTGACCATGATGGCCACATCATTTCTTCTGAGGGATTCCTGCCCGCAATAGTAGATATAATGGTCATATGAGTTAAATTCATCCATTCCAGTCCATTTCAGTTCACTGATTCCTAGAATGTCGACATTCACTCTTGCCATCTCCTGTTTGACCAATTCCAATTTGCCTTGATTCATGGACCTGACATTCCAGGTTCCTATGCAATATTGCTCTTTACAGCATCGGACCTTGCTTCTATCACCAGTCACATCCACATCTGGGTATTCTTTTTGCTTTGGCTCCATCCCTTCATTCTTTCTGGAATTATTTCTCCACTGATCTCCAGTAGCATATTGGGCACCTACTGACCTGGGAAGTTCCTCTTTCAGTATCCTATCATTTTGCCTTTTCATACTGTGCATGGGGTTCTCAAGGCAAGAATACTGAAGTGGTTTGCCATTCCCTTCTCCAGTGGACCACATTCTGTCAGATCTCTCCACCATGACCCACCCATCTTGGGTTGCCCCACGGGCATGGCTTATTTTCATTGAGTTAGACAAGGCTGTGGTCCTAGTGTGATTAGATTGACTAGTTTTCTGTGAGTATGGTTTCAGTGTGTTTGCCCTCTTATGCCCTCTTGCAACACCTACCGTCTTTCTTGGGTTTCTCTTACCTTGGGCGTGGGGTATCTCTTCACGGCTGCTCCAGCAAAGTGCAGCCATTGCTCCTTACCTTGGACGAGGGGTATCTCCTCACTGCCACCCTTCCTGACCTTGAACGTGGGATAGCTCCTCTAGGCCCTCCTGCGCCCGCGCAGCCACGGATCCTTGGACGTGGGGTTGCTCCTCCCAGCCGCCGCCCCTGGCCTCCAGCTTAGGGGCGTGGGATAGCTCCTCCCGGCCACTGCCCCTGACCTCGGACGCGGGGAATACATACACATATTTTTGTTTTGTTTGTTCAGTCTTTAAGTCATGTCCAACTCTTTGCAATCCCAGGGACTGCAGAACATCAGGCTTCCCTGTCCTTCACTGTCTCACAGAGTTTGCTCAAACTCATGTCCATTGAGTCAGTGATGCCATCCAACCATCTCATCCTCTGTCACCCACTTCTCCTCTTGCCCTCATCTTTCCCAGCATCAGGATCTTCTCCAGTGAGTTAGCTCTTCACATCAGGTGGCCAAAGTATTGGACCTTCAGCTTCAGCATCAGTCCTTCTAACGAATATTCAGTGTTGATTTCCTTTAGGATCGACTGGTTTGGTCTCTTTGCAGTCGAAGGGACTCTCAAGAGTCTTCTCTAGATTCTTTTCCCATGTAAGTCATGACAGGGTATTGAGTAGAGCTCCCTGGGCTTTTAATTTTAGGGAATGGAGGTTTGTCTTTTGGTGAGGAGCCTGAGAATCAGCTCTTGTACTCTATCCTATTGGCAGGAGAATTGGATACAGCAAGGCCTGCACAAGGGCTGTGCAGCATTTTTAGGGGCGAGTGAAGCACACTTCTTGACCCCCATCTGCCTTGGTCCTCAGCTGGCTTCCAGCAACTAGTCACCTTTGACCTACCTGATCTCCCCACGAGCAATGCATCTTGACCCCTCTAAAGGTGACCAAAAGATTGGGCATCCTGATCTCACCTCACATCGTTGCCCTTTGTGCTGTGGATCCTCAAGGCTGAAGCCACATGAACGGTCCTCCCCAGTCACCACTGCAAAATGCCCTTGCCCGCGACTTCCAGGCAAGCCCATCAGTTCAGGCTCTGCTCAGCTTTATCACACAGCCTGAGACCCTTGGGAATTTTTGGATCTTCTCTCCCCCATCCCCTTGTGCTACTTGGAAGTGGCAGGAAATGGGTGGGGCTGCTTCTGTCCCTCTCACATGAAACCTCAATGCTAGCATCTCTGCTGCCTTCCTGATATTCTTGTAATGCGTGTAGGGAATCTTTTGGGAAGTAGACCTGTTCCCAGAATTTCTACGTGGGAATCAAGGTAGAAGTCTCCTTTAAAATTGAGAGTGTATGCTCAGTTGTGTCCAGCTCCTTGAGACCCCATGGACTACAGCCTGCCAGGCTTCTCTGTCCATGGAATTTCCCAGGCAAGAATACTGGAGTGGGTTGCCATTTCTTTCTCCAGGGGATCTTCCTGACCCAGGTATCAAACACATGTCTCTTGCATCTCCTACATTGGCAAGCAGATCCTTTACCACTGAGCCATCCAGGAAGCCCCCTTTAAAACTGGTCTCTCTTAAATTTCAAAGAAAAGTCTTGCACATTCTTCCCACACACTAAGAATTATCTTGTGGAAATGCCAAGAAGAGGGCATGACCCTGACATCCTGCCCTGCTAAAACCATGCAACCCAGAATGGGACTTGAACTTGCGGTCTTTTAACGGAGATCAGGTCTGGTCTCAGGGCCTAATGAAGCTCACGTTTTTTGATGTCTTATCACAGAAAGAATTCAGTGATAGACAAGGTGATAGGTAAGAAGTGAATGTATTTAGAGAGAAACATACTCCACAGACACAATGTGAACCATCTCAAAAGACCAGACTGGCCCCAGGGTATGGGGATGTCACTTTTTATGGGTGTGGGTAATTTCATGAGTGGGAGGAGTATTCCAGCTATTACGGGGAAGGGGTGGATTTCTAGGAACTGGGCCACTGCCCACATTTTGACATTTATGGTCAACCTTGGAATTGTCAACTTCCCTGATAGCTCAGTTGGTAAAGAATCCACCTGCAGTGCAGGAGAAGGGATAGGCTATTCACTCCAGTATGCTTGGGCTTCCCTTTTGGCTAAGCTGGTATAGAATCTGCCTGCAATGCGGGAGACCTGGGTTTAATCCCTGGGTTGGGAAGATCCCCTGGAAAAGGGAAGGGCTGCCCACTCCAGTATTGTGGCCTGGAGAAATCACAGAGTCCAACGCAACTGAGTGACTTTCACTTGGAATTTTCTTGGCACATTTAGCTTGCTGATGTATTACAATGAGGCTCAAGGTCTAGGAGAAGTCAACTAATCCACTATCTTGAACCTATTTGATTCTAATCAGTTTATGTTGTGTCCTCGGGCTATGTCATTGTTTTAAAGGTTGTGCCCTGCCCCCTTCTCTCCTGTTTCACTTAGACCTCTCATCCAAGTTCAGTTCAGTTCAGTTCAATCACTAGTCACGTCCGACTCTTTGCGACCCCATGAATCGCAGCACGCCAGGCCTCCCTGTCCATCACCAACTCCCGGAGTTCACTCAGACTCACGTCCATTGAGTCAGTGATGCCATCCAGCCATCTCATCCTCTGTCATCCCCTTCTCCTCCTGCCCTCAATCCCTCCCAGCATCAGAGTCTTTTCCAATGAGTCAACTCTTCGCATGAGGTGGCCAAAGTACTGGAGTTTCAGCTTTAGCATCATTCCTTCCAAAGAAATCCCAGAGCTGATCTCCTTTAGAATGGACTGGTTGGATCTCCTTGCAGTCCAAGGGACTCTCACTCAAGATTCTTCTCCAACACCACACTTCAAAAGCATCCATTCTTTGGCGCTCAGCCTTCTTCACAGTCCAACTCTCACATCCATACATGACCACTGGAAAAACCATAGCCTTGACTAGACGGACCTTTGGTGGCAAAGGAATGTCTCTGCTTTTCAATATGCTATCTAGGTTGGTCATAACTTTCCTTCCAAGGAGTAAGCATCTTTTAATTTCATGGCTGCAGTCACCATCTCCAGTGATTTTGGAGCCCAAAAATATAAAGTCTGACACTGTTTCCACTGTTTCCCCATCTATTTCCCATGAAGTGATGGGACCAGATGCTATGATCTTCATTTTCTGAATGTTGAGTTTTAAGCCAACTTTTTCACTCTCCACTTTCACTTTCATCAAAAGGCTTTTGAGTTCCTCTTCACTTTCTGCCATAAGGGTGGTGTCATCTGCATATCTGAGGTTATTGATATTTCTCCCCGCAATCTTGATTCCAGCTTGTGCTTCTTCCAGTCTAGCGTTTCTCATGATGTACTCTGCATATAAGTTAAATAAGCAGGGTGACAATAGACAGCCTTGACGTACTCCTCTTCCTATTTGGAACCAGTCTGTTGTCCCATGTCCAGTTCGAACTGTTGCTTCCTGACCTGCATATAGATTTCTCAAGAGGTAGGTCAGGTGGCCTGGTATTCCCATCTCTTTCAGAATTTTCCACAGTTTATTGTGATCCACACAGTCAAAGGCTTTGGCATAGTCATTAAGCAGAAATAGATGTTTTTCTGGAACTCTCTTGCTTTTTCGATGATCCAGCAGATGTTGGCAATTTGATCTCTGGTTCCTCTGCCTTTTCTAAAACCAGCTTGAACATCTGGAAGTTCATGGTTCACATATTGCTGAAGCCTGGCTTGGAGAATTTTGAGCATTACTTTACTAGCGTGTGAGATGAGTGTAATTGTGCGGTAGTTTGAGCAATCTTTGGTATTGCCTTTCTTTGGGATTGGAATGAAAACGGACCTTTTCCAGTCCTGTGGCCACTGCTGAGTTTTCCAAATTTGCTGGCATATTGAGTGCAGCACTTTCACAACATCATCTTTCAGGATTTGAAATAGCTCAACTGGAATTCCATCACCTCCACTAGCTTTGTTCATAGTGATGCTTTCTAAGGCCCACTTGACTTCACATTCCCAGATGTCTGGCTCTAGGTTAGTGATCACACCATCGTGATTATCTGGGTCTTGAAGATCTTTTTTGTACAATTCTTCTGTGTATTCCTGCCAGCTCTTCTTAATACCTTCTGCTTCTGTTACCTCCATATCATTTCTGTCCTTTATTGAGCCCATCTTTGGGCTCTGATTTTCTTGAAGAGATCTCTAGTCTTTCCCATTCTGTTGTTTTCCTTTATTTCTTTGCATTGATCGCTGAAGAAGGCTTTCTTATCTCTTCTTGCTGTTCTTTGGAACTCTGCATTCAGATGCTTATATCTTTCCTTTTCTCCTTTGCTTTTCGCTTCTCTTCTTTTCACAGCTATTTGTAAGGCCTCCCCAGACAGCCATTTTGCTTTTTTGCATTTCTTTTCCATGGAGATGGTCTTGATCCCTGTCTCCTGTACAATGTCACGAACCTCATTCCATAGTTCATCAGGCACTCTATCTATCAGATCTAAGCCCTTAAATCTATTTCTCATTTCCACTGTATAATCATAAGGGATTTGATTTAGGTCATACCTGAATGGTCTAGTGGTTTTCCCTACTTTCTTCAATTTAAGTCTGAATTTGGCAATAAGGAATTCATGATCTGAGCCACAGTCAGCTCCCGGTCTTGTTTTTGCTAACTGTATAGAGCTTCTCCATCTTTGGCTGCAAAGAATATAATCAATCTGATTTCAGTGTTGACCATCTGGTGATGTCCATGTGTAGAGTCTTCTCTTGTGTTCTTGGAAGAGGGATTGACTTGTCAATCTCATCCAAACTAGTCAATCTCATCCAAAGTGATTATCAAATGTGGTTTGAGGATATGAGAAACTGGTTCCGCCAGCTCACCTTCATTTTCCATTTTCTGTCCCGCATCAAGATGGTCCCTACAGAATAGTCAAGAATTTGGCATTGGTCCATTTAAGGAGAGGAAAAGGAGTGCACAGAACACTACATATAAATGTGTCAATTGGGGATGAATCCTGTGCTGCTACACATTTAGTCACTGAATTTGGGGGAGTCCAGGTAAAGAGCAAGGATTTTTTTTTTCCTTCACAAAATTGAATTAATCAGAGACACTGATAGAGTTCTCTTTCACAGTTGTTCAACACAACAATTGAGACGTCTGTAAGGATAGATGATCTACAGCAGCGCATGGAAATACTGCTGGAACAGACTCTCCTAACTGCTTATGTCAATGTGTCAAGAGGACTTTTTGAACAACATAAACTGATCTACAGCTTTATGCTCTGTGTTGAGATCATGCGTCAGCAAGGAAGATTAACTGAAGCTGAATGGAATTTCTTTCTCCGAGGTTCTGCAGGACTGGAGAAGGTACCTGTTTCAAGTTTAGACAGTGAATGTTATTAGATAGAGCTCATAAGCACCTAGCAATGCTCCACAGTGACTCTGGTAACTGAAAGTTTTACCTTCAGCTACTTAGCCCACTGGGAGTCTGGGACCCAGGCTACAACTTAGTCCTGTCTTTAGTAGCTGTGTAGTGACTATAACATTTGACCTCTTTATGCAGCAGTGTCCTCACCTATAGAAAAGGGATGTTGGAAGTAACCAGTGAGCTAGCATACGGTGAAGCCAAATCCAGCCTCTCCACCCTGACACCAAGTTAAATCTTGGAGACAGAGTTTTGGGTGAAGTAGAAAAAAATAACTTTATTGCTTTCCAGACAGAAGGGGCCACAGTGAACTAACACTGTGTGTCCCAACCTAGAGGGGATAGGGAGGAGTTTTAGAGTAATGGTTCAAAGGGGTGTGATCAGCTTGTGGACATTCTTCTGAATGGTTGGTGGTGAGGTGAGTGGGAGTCAGCATCATCAGCCTCTGGTTCCAACCCTTCTGGTGTCTCCATGCTTATGGGCAGCCTACCATCATTAATATTTAACTTCTCCCACCTGGTGGGAGTTTCAGTATCTGCAAAACACCTCAAAAATACTGCTATGTATATCCCTTGAAGGGGAACCAGGCTTTGCCCCAAGGCTGCACTACTGTTTCTTAACTGTTTCCCCCTTGTCTGCACATCCCCTCCCTTCCCTTATTAGCAGCTGATTGAACCTGCTTCTTGCTGACAAAGGTCCATCTAGTCAAAACTATGGTTTTTCCAAAGTCACATATGGATGTGAGAGTTGGACCATAAAGAAAACTGAGTGCCAAAGAACTGATGCTTTTGAACTGTGGTGTTGGAGAAGACTCTTGAGGGTCCCTGGGACAGCAGGGGAGATCCAACCAGTCCATCCTAAAGGAGATCAGTCCTAGGTGTTCATTGGAAGGACTGATGTTGAAGCTGAAACTTCCATACTTTGACCACTTGATGCAAAGAACTGACTCATTAGAAAAGACCCTTATGCTGGGAAATATCTCCTTGAAGGCAGGAGGAGAAGGGGATGAGATGGTTGGATGGCATCACAGACTCAATGGACATGAGTTTGAGTAAGCTCCAGGACTTGGTGATGGACAGGGAAGCCTGGCATGCTGCAGTCCATGGGGTCGCAAAGAGCTGGACATGACTGAGTGACTGAACTGAACTGAACTGAACCTGCTTATTGGAATTCATGGAAGGTTATAGAGGCTAAATGAAGCCTATTTCCTGTAATCAAGAAATGAAGGACACAGAAAGGTTTTGGGCCTATGACACCCAAGGGTCCTGCTTGGTTTCTATTGGGAACATGTTTTGAAAAGTTGACCATTTACAAATGGGAGAGTTAAAATCCAGTAAAAGTAGTAATTCACAGATCTGACCATAGTGTTTGTGAAGTCATGATCCTCTCTTGCCTGGACACATCTTTCATTATAAAACATGGGGAAGAATAGAACTTGCTTGTTGCCTTCTGTAATAACATAATGTTTGTCTAACTTGCTCCAGTCCCTCTAACTGGCCTAACCCACCCACATACCATAGACCTGGTCACTCACAGAACAGAAGCACAGCCACCCGACCCTTGCCTACCATCCAGCCCAACTCTAAACTCTTGGCTTTGTCCTGTCCATCTCAAGCCCTGCCCTTGGCCCCTACAGACCTGACACCTGCACAAGCTTGCCAGTATTTGAGCCTCAGTGTATCACTGGGACATTGGACTTCAGGCTTTTGTCTGACCCAGCACTCTGAGTCAAGCCCAGGCAAGACCTCTCCACCCAACAGTCCTGCTTCCCTGACCCTCACCCACCCTGCATACATATATATTCTATTAATCCTTTCCTAACACTGTTTTCTTGCCTTTTCCTACTGTTCATGGGGTTCTCAAGGCAAAAATACTAGGGTGGTTTGCCATTCCCATTTCCAGTGGACCATGTTTTGTTAGACTAAAGGTCCGTATAGTCAAAGCTATAGTTTTTCCAGTAGTCATGTTCTGATGTGAGAGTTGGACCATAAAGAAGACTGAGCACTGAAGAATTGATGCTTTCAAGCTGTGGTGTTGGAGAAGACTCTTGAGAGTCCCATGGACAGCAAAGAGATGAAACCAGTCAATCCTAAAGGAAATCAACCCTGAATATTCATTGGAAGAACTGATGCTGAAGCTGAGGCTCCAATACTTTGGCCACGTGATGCAAAGAGCTGACTCATTTGGAAAAGACCCTGATGCTGGGAAAGACTGAAGGCAAAAAGGAGAAGAGGGTGGCAGAGGTTAGATGACATCAATGACTCAATGGACATGAATTTGAGCATACTCTGGGAGTTAGTGAAGGACAAGGAAGCCTAGCATGCTGCAGTCCATGGGGTTGCAAAGAGTCAAACATGACTTAGCAAATGAATAGCAATATTCAGACCAGGCAAATCTATAGAGATAGAAAGCTTTCAAAGTTTAGTTCCCAAGCACTAAATTTTCAAAGAACTAGTTTTAGCTGTTTAGGGCTAGAGGGTATGAGCAGGTGGGAGGGAAATTGCTAAACACATCATGGTTAGTATGTGTGTGTGTGTGTGTGTGTGTGTGTGTGGAGATGAAATATTCTATAATCTAAAATTGACTGTGGTCATGGTTACAAAAACTGTGAATTTACTAAAATACACTGGATTGTATGCTTTAAACAGATGAACTCCATGGTATGTGTATTGTATCTCAATAAGCTATTTTAGGGCTTCCCAGGTGGCTTAGTGGTAAAGATCCCACCTGCCAATGCAGGAGACATGGGTTTGATCCCTGAGTCAGGAAGATCCCCTGGAGAAGGAAATGGCAGCCCATGCCAGTATTCTTGTCTGGAGAACCCCAATGTACAGAGGAGCCTGGCAGGCTGTAGTCCATAGGGTCGCAAAGAATTGGACATGACTAAGCCACTTAGCATGCATGCAAAGCTATAAATGTAATATAAAACCTCCTTACCTGCCTCCTGAGAAATCTGTATGCACATCAAGAAGCAACAGGTAGAACTAGACATGGAACAACAGACTGGTTCCAAATTGGGAAAGGAGTACGTCAAGGCTGTATATTGTCACCCTCCTTATTTACTTATATGCAGAGTACATCATGAGAAATGTCAGGCTGGATGAAGAACAAGCTGGAATCAAGATTTCCGGGAGAAATATCATAACCTCAGATATGCAGATGACACCACCCTTATGGCAGAAAGCGAAGAGGAACTAAAGAGCCTCTTGATGAAAGTGAAAGAGTGAAAAAGCTGGCTTAAAACTCAGCATTCAAAAAACAAAGATCATTGCATCCAGCCCCATTCAGTTCAGTTGCTCAGTCATGTCCAACTCTGCAACCCCATTAACCACAGCATGCCAGGCCTCCCTGTCCATCACCAATTTCCAGAGTTTACCCAAACTCATGTCCATTGAGTCGGTGATGCCATCCAACTATCTCATCCTCTATCGACCCCTTCTCCTCCTGCCCTCAATCTTTCCCATCATCAGGGTCTTTTCAAATG